>NW_005364225.1:44127-67692 GCF_000412655.1 Myotis brandtii
GTGACAGGGGGGGGCGCTGCAACCTCCCCATCGACCCTGCCTTGAGTGTGACAGGGGGCGGTGCCCCAACCCCCCAATCGGCCCTACCCTGAGCGTGACTGAGGGTGGCATTGCAACCTCCCGATCCGCCCTGCTCTGTGCATGACAGGGGGCGGCGCCCCAACTCCCCAATCGGCCCTGCTCTGAGCCTGACCAGGGGCTGCACTTAGGGATTGGGCCTGCCCTCTGCCACCCGGGAGCAGGCCTAAGCCAGCAGGTCGTTATCTGCCGAGGGGACCCAGACTGGGAGAGGGCACAGGCCGGGCTGGGGGACCCCCCTCCCCCCGCCCCCCGAGTGCACAAATTTTTGTGCACCGGGCCTCTAGTATATATATAAAAGCCTAAGTGACCATTGCAACCGAAACAACCAAATGGACGACTGAACAGACTGCGTGGGGTGACCAGGCTGGCAGGGGGGTTATTGAGGAACGACCAAATGACTGAACAGCAGGCTGCATGGGGTGACCAGGCTGGCAGGGGGGGGGCAGTGAGGGGCAACCAAACCACTGAACAGCAGGCTGCGTGGGGCAACCAGGCCAGCAGGGGGGGCAGTGAGGAGCAACAAGGCTGGTGGGAGGGGCAGTTGGGGGCGACCAGGCTGGCAGGGAGAGCAGTAAGAGGTGACAAGCCAGGTGGGGGAGGCAGTTAGGGGTGACCAGGTTGGCAGGGAGGGCAATTGGGGGTGACCAGGATGGCAGGGGGGGCAGTTCAGAGTGATCAGGCAGGCAGTCAGGTGAGCAGTTAGGAGCCAGTGGTCCCAGATTGTTAGAGGGATGGCCAACTGCTGGTTTAATTGGCAGTTGGACATCACCTGAGGAGTCCCAGATTGGAGAGGGTGCAGGCTGGACTGATGGGACCCCCTCTCCTGTGCACAAATTTCTTGCACCAGGCCTCTCGTCCTATATGATAAAAGCCTAATATACTAAGTGCCCAGTCGTCCAGTCATCTGTTCAACCAATCAAAGCGTAATATGCTAATGATATGCTAAGGCTGCTCTACCACTCGCTATGGCCTGCACTGATCACCAGGAGGCAGACAGTCGACCAGTCAACCAGTCACTATGATGTGCACTGACTACCAGGTGGAAGATGCTCCAACCGGTAGGTGAGCTTGCTGCTGGGGTCTGGCCCATTGGGACTGATTGAGATGGGTCGGATGTGGCCTGGAGCCCTCCTGCAGTCCCTACCCAGCTGGCAACCACCTACATCCCTCCCCAGCCCCAATCGTGCACTGGTGGGGTCCCTCAGCCTGGCCTGTGCTCTCTCACAATCCGGGACCGCTCGAGGGATGTCGGAGAGATGGTTTTGGCCCAATCTTTCAGGCCAGGCCGAGGGACCCACTGGTGCATAAATTCATGCACTGGACTTCTAGTCCTTTTATAAAATGTGACTGTAATTAATGACTGAGTCAGTAACAGAAATAAACTACAATGGAGAGGAGGCAACGTGTATATGAGCAAGGCTGCCAGAAGTAAACATCCTAGGTTGGAGTCAGCCTTTGTTGCTATTTGTGCTACTAACCTCTCTGTGACTCAGCTCCCTTATTATAGTGCCATTACCATAGGGTTATTGAGCTAATTAAATTAATCATAGGGTAATACATGCTATATATCTGTTAAGCAAATCTACTTTTTAAAAATCCTGTGATTTATCAGTATTTAGAAATTCTAAAAGGAACGAAATAACAAATTTTGGTTTTGATATGTTGAAAATGAAAGGCACACTCTTTTCCTATTCTTGATAAGATTGTAATGATGGGAAAGGGAATGTATAGGAAACAGAATCTCAGAATTATAGGATTTGCTTTGAAAAGTCAGATACCCAGTACAGTTTTAAATAAACATTTGAGTACAGTATTACATGTACCATGTTTAAAAAAGTTAAGGTTAAAAGTTAGTACCATAAGGCTTAATAAATAAAAAATGTAGCCCATTTTCTAACCCTACTTTTCTACTAATTGCCATTCCCAAGGGAAAAGTACTTTATCCTTTTTAAAACCAATGTCCTAATATTAAAATCAAATTGACTTCAATATTTTAATTTTTAAGAGGAAGACATGACTCATTTACTTACGCTATGAAAGTTGTATATGTAGCATTCTTTTTCCACCACTCCAATTTACCAACATGCACAATTCATTAGAAAACTACATTTATAGACTATCTTATTTCATATAGAGTTGTTCCAGTTTAATAATGTGCATTGACTCTTTTGGAGATAATAGGCAAAAAAATCAAAATAAAATGGTTTCTAACTTAGCTAAAAAGATATAGAAGATATCATTCACCCCTATAACTAATATCTGGTATAGTATCTTATGTGATTACATGGATATTTTCTTTAAAAAATAAATAGCAGGAAACTATTTAAACAGTAAAATAAATTATTTATATGATCACATTTTCCTTTTATTCCAGGGTTATAAGAATCCTACAGACAAATATAACATTCAATCATACACACACATACACATATATAGTGTTTTTCCTCAAATGTTTTGTGAAAAGTGGGGGATTATAAATGAATGGAAGAACAAATAATAGATAAACATACAAATATGCAATATAAATTTTCACACTTATCTTATTCTGTCTTGCATTATATTACACCTTACTTTTTTCTTTATAATTTGAGATATTTTGGTATAGCAATCATACTTTAATAATTGTTCTTACCATGGCACCTGCATTACATAAAGTTGATTTTCAATAAATATTTATTGAAGTGGCATACATAATTTTTATTTCCCTGGAGTTCCCCAAAATCTCAAATTTTACATATTCTGTTATTCTGGATATACATTGTTTTGCAATCGTCTTTCCATATGTAATGTCCAAACATCAGTGCCATTCTCAACAGTTGCAACCTTATTGTCACAAAAAAACTACAAGGCGAGAATCCTATATAATAAAAGGCTAATATGCAAATAGATCAAACAGCAGAACGACCACTATGACGCGCACTGACCACCAGGGGGCACACACTCAATGCAGGAGCTGCCCTCTGGTGGTCAGTGCGCTCCTACAGGGGGAGTGCTGCTCAGCCAGAAGCCAGGCTCACAGCTGGTGAGTGCAGTGGCAGTGGCAGGAGCCTCTCTCGCCTCCATGGCCAGCGCTAAGGACCCCTTGGGGGATGTCTGACTGCCAGCTTAGGCCCACTCCTTACAAGCCTAAGCCGGCAGGCAGACATCCCCCTGAGGGGTGTCGGACTGTGAGAGGGCTCCAACCGGGCTGAGGGACACCCCCCCCAACCCCCAATGCATGAATGTCATGCACCAGGCCTCTAGTATAGTATTAAAAGGCTAAATTATTTAAGAAATAGTCTAAGCCCATTCACTGCAAATTTATATGTAAAAGAGTAATGAGCTATTTCAAGAAATCTTTGATTTTTCAAAAAGCACTGCCCTGGATATGAATTCCAGCTCCAGATGCAAAACTATATCCATCATCAAAAGAAGCCTAGTATATCTAAATCTTTGTATGGCTGTGACTGAAAGGGAATTGCTTTCAAGACATTTTGTTGCAGTTTTAGTAGCTACCAAATGATTCTCCCACCCAGCAGGAAATGATGGTCCTCAGAGTTACAACCCCCTTGAAATGACTGTAACAAGCGTTCTAAGGGTTTTCCTCACTGTGTTTCCATGCACCGTGTCTCATTAGGCTACCCACAGTGCAGGAGTTACAGAAAGACTTGACAGATCTAAAATGTCACTACAATCACTTTTACCAAGTGCTGTCACCCATGCATAGTCTGCTTTTAGTTTTGTGGAAAGAAATGTAGAAAGGCCATAAAGGTCTTTCTTAATGGGAAGAAGCAATTTAGTCTCAGCTCTAAAATAAGGACTTTTGTTAAAGTCTGTGAGCATCTTGACAGAAATTCACCCTGGTGAACACTGTATTTATTAAGATAAAGGTCACCCAATCTTGTATCCTCCTGCTTGATAGTGCACTTGAAATGTATATATTTATCTAGTTCTTTCTTTGTCTATGTATGTGTATATAAAAAACATAAGTATGTGTACAATCACTCAGTAATATGAATTATTATAATTTACTTAATCTCTTGTGTGATCTATTCAGATTCAAAAGGCCAAAAAGCAGCACCTTTTTTTTTCTCTTGAGTTGAAACTAAATTGAAAGGCAGATGAAGCCTGAGTATTAATCTTGAAATATATGCTACGCATGTATAGGCAAGTTGGCACCCTAATACTATACCCTAGAATCAAACTTGGAGAAATTTCTCTTATTTTACTTAAATTAAGAGAAAGAAAAGGGGTACCTATATAGGAGAAAAGAGGCACCTAATAAGCTTCTTAAATTTACTAAGATCTTTGCCTTCAGAGATATTAACACAAATCCTTCTTGTGGTTAATGATTGATTAATAGAAAAGACTACATAATAGTTTAGAACTAGAACCCAATCATCATTGACTCTTCATAGTATTTATTTCCCTGAAAGATAATTTGGGCAAACTTAAGAATTAAAAATAGTAGCTATGGCAAGGATAGGTGGTAAGTACCTGTTCTCTTTATATCAGAAGACTTCTTAGGGACATTTTTATTTTATTTCTTTATTAATATAACTGCCTAAGCATATGGTGATCAGAGACTCCAATTTACTAGTACTTTGCCTACACAATGAAAGGGAGACAAGATGATGAATAAATGTCCGAATGAAAAAGGAAACTTGCAAAGTTTAAATATCTTGTGCTTTATTTTGAGTGCCAGTACTTTTGCAAAGTAACTTTCTATTTTTTGTATAGTCAAAATTATTTTTTTCTTCATGTTACCATAGCTTTTCATATGCCAAGAAACTAGAGTTTAATGATCAAGTTTTTTACTCTATAGATAAGTTATATGATTTCCAAATCCTGGCTCCATGGAATATTGTCTGTGTAAATTTGGCAGTTTACCCAAGTTTTCATTGCCTTATTTTTATCATTTATAATATGGCAATAACACTAGTTCTTACCCAATATACTATATCTCATAGTATTTAATAAAATTAAATGAATATGTACATATATATGCAATTAGAGAAGTGTTTGACACATAATATTTTATTGGTGTCGACTAGAATGATTATTATATTTCTGTGGTATTGCACATACTGGAATGAGAGATTTTTATAAATACCCTTCAGCATCATTCCTAGCACTTAACAGCTAGCACGTGAAAATGAAAGGAAATAAGAAAGAAAAGATGTAGGGAAGTGAGTCATAAGTTAAATGGCTTTGAATTTTCTCTTTTGTCTCCTTTCCACGTTGATAGCATCCCTTTCTGAAACCCATTTGCAAAAATTCTCTATGAAACATAGTACTGTATATGTTTTAATATAAGCTTCTCTTGTTTGTTTCATTGATATCATCTTTAGATCTTGACTAAACAGACCCTTTTGAAATTTCCCAAGCCATGCCAGTGAAACCCTGGCTGCATGGGGTTTCTTCTACTTCATGTCTCTAGAGCATTTACTGCTATTAACTTCCTGATCGATGATGCTTCATTTGTGTGTAGTACTTCTCCATGCACCAACCCAACCTTCCTGTGGTAGGGGTGTGGTGTTGGCATGGGAAGGAGAATATGTAATGTGTTTTACATTTCTAATCCAGTTCAACCCCCCTATCATTGCCCACCTTTCTTTCTGAGAGGAACTTGATGGTCTTTATCCTTTGTTTCCATAGCCTTTTGCAACATTCAGAAACAGGTGCGTCACAAGTATTTGTTAAATAAAGGAACAAATAATGAGATGAGACAAGAATATGCATGATTTAAATGGTGATTTTTTAAGTTGTCCATGAACATTGTGGCTTACAGCTTTAAAATTTTCCTAATGTTGAGTGTAACAGGAGATGTAACTCTCTTACAAATCAACTATTCAGTTTTTCTAACCAAGGGATTTCTGGGGCAGCCTGGCAGAGTATTGCTTTCAAATGTGGGAGGACACTATTGATTTTCTAAAGATGGAATGATGATGCTATAGTGTCTTCTTAAATGTAACATTTCTCTATTGCCAAGAATGTTTTCCAATTTTATAATAGAAATGCTGGACATTTATTGGACTTTGGATAGAGTATCATGTGACCCAGAAATCTCCCTTCTGGGTATCAACCCAAAACACTCGAAAACATTTACTCACAAAGATATATTCACCCTTATGTTCATTTCAGCACATTGTTCACAGTGGTCAAGACATGGAGACAAAGTATCCGTCGATAGAGAACTAGATAAAGAAGATGTGGTGCATATATACTATGGAATACTATTCATCCATAAGAAAAGATGACATACTGCCATTTGAGAAAAGATAGATGGAACTTGAGAATATTGTGCTAAGTGAAATTAGTCAGTCAGAAAAAGCTAAGAACCATATGATTTCACTCATATGTGGGATATGAAACTGACACAGATAACAACATGGTGGTTACCAGAGGGAAGGGGTTAGAGGAAAAGGGGGACAAATATATGGTGAGGGAAGATGATTTGACTTTGGGTAGTGGGCACACAATGCAATGTACAGACCATGTATCACAGAACTGTATACATAAAACCTATATGATCTTATTAACCAATGCCACCTCAAAGCATTTAATAAAAAAGAAAGATAATTCTGCTTTTGCTACTTTTATAAGCATATATTGCACATGCTTCAAAATAAAAGATCTTTTAATTAAGAAAATTAACAAAGTAATGATAATGTTACTGTGGGTAAAATATCATAGGTTAAAAAAGAGGTAAAACCCCAAAGGCACCATATCAGTTTAGGAGGTAGGAGCCAAAGTTAAAAATAAAAGCCTCTGTGATAATTTATGTTAAAAAAGGAAGCCAGCATAGTAAATTCAAATGAATTCATGGTTGTAAGGCAACTTTCTACTATGAAACCAGAAACAATATTTTGGAATCTGAAAAAAGTTGTTCTTTAAAATGATACAAAACTTATGGGTAAAATAAAGATGATAAAAATAGCTAATGGTTCTTTCTCAGAATGATTTTTCTCAAATGTAGAATGGAAAAAAATCTAAAACCACAAACCAGCTGAATAAATACCATAGATCAGAAGAGAAATATTTATGGTATTTAGCTTGCTTATAAAAGATTAATATAATCATATTCTTCCAGTGAGCTGACACAGTGGTTATCTTCTATGTAGATAAAAGGAACTTTTAGAAAATGGAGTGGAGAAAATGTAAAATACCTTTCCGAATAAAGGCTCAGAAAATATTTCTTGCTATTTCTTTTTTTTCATGACATTATAATGTCAATTCTACTGGTGATCAAGAAATGGATTATTCTCAATTATAAAATAAAATTAAATAATTTAATAATCATAGTGGAGTAGTTTGAGATGATTTCTATAATGAGTTCAAAAGATCTGAGATTAAAACCATTTCTATAATAAAGCTACATATTTTTATATGTGGTTGGTTTATTTATGAGATAACCAAACTGTAGTAGGTTCTATTTTTACTTTGGTAAGAACATGATTTACATTTTACCTTTGGTGAATAATATTAAATAATTGGATGAGGCCTATGGTAATCAAGAGATAGTTTAGTCATTTCATTAACACCAAAATCAGATAATGTTTTTGCAGGGTGTATACGAAAAAATATTTCACAAAATGCAAAAAGACTGGCTTTGATATATAAATTGAAATGGCTTTGGATTTATTTTTATTTCACTGCAAAATACCTCATGTTATATAACTTGTGTCATTTCTCATATATTCATACATTTTAATGTATAAATTAACAACTTTGAACCCAAATATACCTAGACTTTGGCTGTGAAGAGAGTCCTCTGGTTGAATGTTATGATATGTGAAATTCTGTAAGTATTCTAATAATAATTCTGGTTGAAGCTGTGCCAATAGGAAAGGCAAACATACACTAGAAATAGGTATCTATTCCTAATAGAATTAATTGCTACCACCTTTGGTGGACACTCCTTACATGGGTGCCTTGTGCCAGTTATAGGGGAGCTGATGACAGAGGCTGATTAATTTTACTCTGTCTATTTGGTTGTCTAGTGCTTCCTCAGTGGTAGATACTACCTTGTGGGTCTCAAGCTTTAATAGTAAAATATTTACACTTAGTGCCCATTCCCATACACTTAGTGTACATCCACATGAGTCTACAAAGACCCCCTTTTCTCCAATCTTGCAACATTTTCCCTTCCAGATCCCTAACCATGTAGCCAGGCATTGGCCATTGCCCAGACTCTGACCTTGTCATTACAAACCTGCCTTAGCTGACCATTACATCAGCCACTCTGGTTACTAAATCCTAAATGTGGGGTACAGCTTCTTCTCCCCTTGTAAACTACCAAAGAAAGCCTCTGGCCTTCCCACTTGTTTGTTAAGCATTTCATTGTGCCTCTGTAGACCATCAATACAGCTTCATAACAACCAACACATTCAATGTTTCTTGTTTGTAATTTTTCTATCTCCTCCTTTTCTCACTACTGCATCCCATATTTTTCCAATGCCTGTGTTAGTGCACAGACCAGGGTTTTTTCTCTTATTGGGATGTTCTCTCAAGTCACTACCCCTTGCCTCAAAACTTCCAGTATAGTGTCTCTATTGCCAGCCAGATGAGCCATGGAGACATAAGGTTCTGTCTTACTCCCTGTATTTTCAGATGATTCCCAGAACGTCTGTGTCAGTTGGTCTTTTGGAAAGGAGATGATGAAATAGAGTTAAAGGTACAAGAAACTTATGGGGAATTATACCTGAAAATGGAAAAGGGAGGAAAGCATGTTTGGGCAGGAGGAGCTGTTGGATCATGAAGTAGATCTGACAAAGTCTCTGCTAGATCCAAGGAGAGCTTTGCAGCAGATTGCCCATGAAAGGAGTCCCATTAAGCTGAATGGTCAGGAGCTTGTACCTCAGTCCTGTGTGGTCACTGGCTAGGGCCATCTCTAGAAGAGTGTAATCTAAACGCACACAGAGGTAACCCAACAGGAGGTAAGAGAGGTTGTTCACTAGCCACATTTCTCTTCATTGGTCAGAAAGGCCCTTCTTAAAGAAGACATGGCCAATTATTTTCTGTCTCCTATAACTAAACTGTCAAATTTCATATCAACGGGAAGTGGAGAAGCCTTAGAAGTTGAACAAAATGCATGCTTACTGTGATATCCATATGAATAAATTACCAATACAAAATAAAAATGATCTTATAAAAGCCTGGTTTGACAATTCTTTTCAGAATCCAATATTTATTTAATCTATGGCTGCTTTTAACCAATATATACTGTTAGCCTGACAAAATTATAACTTTTTCTTATTTTTATTTTTCTTAGAATAAATTTACCATTTAATTCTAAATATATAATAATGTATTATGACTTTAGAAAATAAAACAAAAAAATGTAGGCTCAAGATAACTATATTTTCTGGTAATTGCTTGGCATTTATTATAAATCATCTGTTTACAACAAAAACATTTTTAAGACAATAACTCAGTGTTTCAGAAATAATTGGAAATTTTTAATTATTTTTATTTATAGTTAACTTAAATTCATTTCCCTTTTCTGCTACCATTTTTTGGAGAGGTCACCATTTCATGTTGTTTCAACAACAGAAAAATTATGAATTTGTATATTCTGATATAACATGATTTAATGGAGATTAAAATTATTCATCAATAATTTTCTTATCTTTATTATCTCTTAAGCATTTTAGATATATTACATATAATTTTAATGCTTAAGTTTTCTCATCTGTAATATGTAGGCAATAAATCTCCTTTACAGTACTGCTGAGCTCTAAACTGAGATGACTGTGTAATATAAAATATTTTTATATGTCTGTTTTCCTTCTTATTCCTTTTTCTTAATACAAGCATGAGTCCTTAGATCTCTCAATATACATTAGAGAGAATGAAGATAAGTATTTTAGGAAGTTGTAGCATTACTCTTCACTTCTTTTCTGTGCTCAGCCCAGCCACAGCATGTCATTTGGGATTAAAAGAGAAGAAAATAAAAAGTTTAAATATTTCATAACAATTTTGATTTAGTGTTATTGTTCTATGTATTTTTCCATTATATTATTTTGGGGTAATCAGAAGAAGAATGCTTCATCTTGCTTTCCATCAGGTGACTACATCATGGATGAAATATTTTATTTGTCTATCATTTTACTAGTATACCAACTTTGACATCATTTTAAATGGTTTTATTGTTAACTCAAGATGGTTCAATCTACTGAAAGCATATCATTATGATTCTGAAGCTATCTTCTTTTTAAAGGCAACAGGTAAGAAGGAAGAAAAACAGTTAAGAAGGAGGAAAAGAAAGAAATCTTAACAGCCTTCAGGATATGTCCTAAAGCGCATAGATATTGCAATATGAACTTATGTTGGATCTATTTCTTCATGACATGTATAGCAATAAACTTTAGCTTATTAGTGTAAATTCTAGTTATTTCTTAGCAAATATAGTATAACATAATAGGTGAAGAGTAATTTTTGGTCTTAATAAACCTCACCCCTTTAAGATAAGAAATGTGTAATTTCCAAATATCCTATATAATAAAAGGGTTATATGCAAATAGACTGAATGGCAGAACAACTGAACAACCAATCAAAGCGTAATATGCTAATGATATGCTAAGGATGCTCAACCTCTCACTATGACGTTCACTGACCACCACCAGGGGGACAGTCAACTGGTTGACCAGTAGCTATGACGTGCACTGACCACCAGAGGGCAGATGCTCCGACCAGTAGGTTAGCTTGTTGCTGGGGTCCGGCTGATTGGGACTGAGCGAGATGGGCCAGACACACCACAACTACAATGTCCAATCAGAGGATGTGGATGTGTAACTGAGGGTAATAAAGTACTAGTATATAAATCTTAGCCTCCTGCAGTCCTTCCCCGGCCCAATCATACACCAGTGGGGTCCCTCAGCCTGGCCTGTGCCCTCTCGCAATCTGGGACCCCTCGGGGGATGTCGGAGAGCCAGTTTCAGCCTGATCCCTTGGGGAGGGCACCAGACACAGGGCTCATGGCTGGCGAGCGTTGCTGCGGCTGATTGGGCACAAGCCTGCGGCAGGCACAGTGGGTCTGGGATGAGCGGGAGCAGCACCTAGGAGTTTCAGGCAGCGTTGGACTGTGGGTTTAGTCTTGATCCCTGTAGGCCACCCAGAGGGCCCCCCACCCGTGCACAAATTCGTGCACTGGGCCTCTAGTAATAGTATATCTTTATTCCAAACTTGATTTATTTCTCTATTCATAGTTTATTCATGTTCCATGTTGACCTACATTCATCAACATGAATGCCAATAAAACTGCTACTTAGCTTCAAAATTTAACTATAGAATTATATGATATTTATTCATTACTTGATGTGTTTAATTATAGAACCAAATGATTTATCATTTTGTCTTGAGGTATCCAGACAAGCAAAACATTAAAAATTATAGTTATTATAGGGATTAAATTTTTCATTCATTTAAAAAAATATGGCAACTACAATGTCCAAGGTACAAGGTCAAGTGCTGAGAATATTAAGATGAATAAGATCAAACCACTACCCCAGAGAGACGTATAATCAATCAGAGGAAGTGGATGCGTAACTGAGGACAGTAAAGTACTAGTATAAAAATCTTAGCCTTTGCAAGCATATGTACTTGGCATTACATGCTTTGGGACTTTGAGCTGGTTTATTTAACTCTCCAAGCTTCAATTTTATTATCTGCAAACTTGACATAATACATTAGTCTATATTTGCAGAATCATCACAGATTTAAATAAAATTATTTATTTTAAATATTTAACCTTCCTGGCCCACTTTTAGGCTCTCAACAAGTACTATGTTTCTCCTAAACTACAACATAATCTATGTGCAATTTTTGTAACAGTGGACTCTACAAAATGCTGCTGGAGCACAGAGAAACAAGGAAGTGATGCATCCTGGGGTGACGAGGAGCCTTCACAATAGAAATAAAACTTTGGGAGCTGGAAAAGGGGTTAAAGAAGTTTCAGACAGTATGATTGAAAGCAACAAGGCATAAAGTGAATGCAATTTCAAGGACTCAAATGGGAGGATTTGTTGGGCAGGTCTTAAGAAAGACAGAAAAGTCTAGATTTCTGACTGGCTGGGCTACCAATAATGACAGTTTCTTAGAGGGCCTCCAAGTAAATCAGAATGAAAATGTCTTTATAATAAATTTCTAGTAAGAATTTTGACTTTGTGATCAATAACTGTCTCACCCATTTCCACAGTTGGGAGTTCAACACTTTCTGGCTCTGTTTTCCCCAGTGCCCTCCTATTGACCAAGCTTGGTCTTGTTTCCTCTCTGACTTCATCCTCCCTCTATTTCCTTCTATGCCAACTTTCTTTCTGGCCTTATGAAAACCAATTACACCTAAACAAATTGTCTTATATCTTTCAAGTAGTCATCTTGTCCCTTAAGCCCATACCTATTATACTTATATGTTCAACTTCAGTGCTCTTTCATTTCATTTTAAATCAGCAATAGAAAAGCACACTGATAAATTCCTCAAATTCAGCTAGTTATGATTTTCTTCAATGAGTATAACAAATACTCAAGTCCATTAAAACCAATATTGTTATTTTATACATGACAATAGCAATGAACAACAATGTGATTCAGAGATTTTTATATGATTCTGAGCATACTATAAAAAAGATCAAACTACTAGACTGATATAAAGCTCTCTGAAATGTGCAACTGGCAATGAAAAGAAATAAAATACTTAAAATGAAAAGTAATGACTTATATAATTAATCCAATTCAAGTACTGGATATGAGTAATTATTCTTATGCAATTTATGCATCATTATGTAAAAATTCAGATTAAAAAAAGTTATGTTTTCAGCAGTGGCTTAATTGTAAAAGCCACTGTATCTATACTAATAAAAGGGTAATATGCTAATTAGACTGGGTTGACTGGTCATCTTCTGGATGTCCAACTTCCTTCCGTACAAAACTATGGGGGCTGAGACAGAGGCAGTTAGGGGTGATCAGGCCAGCAGGGGAGAGCAGTTGGGGGGCGAGATCAGGCTGGCAGGGGAGGGCAGTTGGGGGCGAGATCAGGCCTGCAGGGGAGGGCCGTTGGGAGTGAGATCAGGTTGGCAGGGGAGGGCAGTTAGAGATGATCAGGCAGGTAGAGGCAGTTAGAGACAATCAGGCTGTCAGGGGAGTGCAGTTAGGAGTGAGATCAGGCCGGCAGGGGAGAGCCATTGGCGGAGGAGAGCCATTGGGGGTGAGATCAGGCCGGCAGGGGAGGGTAGTTAGGGGCAATCAGGCAGGCAGGCAGGTGAGGGGATAGGAGCCAGTGGTCCCAGATTGCGAGAGGGATGACTGACTGCCAGTTTAGGCCCGATCACTAAGGGGCCCCCTATTGGAAAGGGTGCAGGTTGGGCTGAGGGAACCCCCCCCCCCAGCACGAATTTCATGCAACAGGCCACTAGTCTCATATAACAAATTTAGATGTTAGCCAGTCCAGAGACATGACAGCTGAGCAAGCATATCATTAAAACCTGATTCCTTCAATCTTTTTGTCTTATCATATATACAATTTAGCTTTTGTGCTTGAAGATGTTAATGAAATAGGTGGAAGAGTAAAATTGGTGTTATAAAAGGAAAATATCCTTCTAAACTTCCTAGCAGACTTCTGCTTATATCTTATTGGCCAGAAATGTCTTTTCAAATCATTGCTACATTTTGCCAGTAAGAGTGTGCCATCTGCATAGCTTGAAAAAAAATTTCTATTTCTTTCACCAATTTTCACTCTTCCTTCTTCTGAGTCTAGCCAAGTCTTTCATGTAATACTAGAGGCCCAATGCACAAAATTTGTGCAAGAGTAGGCCTTCCTTTCCCTGGCTGCCAGTACTGGCTTCCCTCTAGCACCTGGGACCCGGGCTTCCCTCTGGCCTCAGGCAGGCATTCAGGACCGGGGCTTCCCTTGCAGCCCCAGCTTCGACTGGAAAGACTTCCAGTCTAATTAGCATATTATGCTTTTATTATTATAGATGTTCTGAATACAGATTAAAAAATAGGAATATAAAATACACCCTTGTTTGACACCTTTACCTATAGTACACCATTCTATCTCTCCACCTGAGAGTGGCTTTCTGTCCACAATACAGTTTACAATCAAGTGTTGTGTCCTCTCCTATTTTCTGTCAGAACAACCTATATATTTTCATATCTACACAGTCAGAGGCTTAACTGTACTCTGTAAAACATAGACTAACCTTTTTCTGAGATTCTATGAAGCACTCCCATGTCCAACAAATGTTTGCAATTAGATACTGGGTGCCTCTTCTTTTTCCAAATCCAACTTGAACACCAGCATTTCTTGCTCCACATGAGGTAGCAGTCTTTTTTGCATCATCTTGAGCATCACTTTATTGTGTGGGAAATTAGAGCAATGGTCCTTTAGTTACCATACTCCTTGGCATCTTCTTTTTTGGAGATTGAGATATATAGTGAGTGCTTACAGACAGTTTTCTTGTTTTCCACATTTGTTGACATACTTCTTAGAATTTTGACAGCTTTAGTCTCTGTGGCTTGAAATAATCTATCAGTATTCCTCCTACCCGTGGTGATTTATTTCTTCCCAGTACTTCGAGGGCAACCTTCACTTCCCTTCCTACAATTACAGGCTCTTCCTCAAAGAAATCTTCTTCAAAGGTACCTATCATCCCTTTGTTTCCACTGTATAGATTTTCAGTACAGTGTTCCCACCTTCCTTTTATTTCCTCCTGGTCAGATACTGTACTTCCTTGTTGGTCACTCGGTATTCTCAGCTTAGGTGTCAATTTCCCTTTTATTACTTGAATCTTCTGGTAAATAACTTTTGTTGTTTTACTGTTGTTGTTGTTGTTCTATCTCCTTACATTGACTATTTTAATAGTTCACTTCTCTACCTCTACATGACAGTCATTGAAAACCTGCACTCAGGATTCTAACTCTCTGTTTACCACCTTTTACTCTTAACGAACTCCTGCCTGTCTTTAATGATTTTTAGTGTTTCTTCTGTCCTCCAGCTCAATTTTTCTTTTCCTCTGGTTCTTGGCCAATTAAGTTTAACAGCACATATTTGTTTTTTAGCTGGACTTTAAATCCATCAGGAATGTTACATATTTGCTAAAAACTACCATTCTTTTAGCCCTCTACTACTTCATTTCTGACCCTTAGTCCAGATTTTCCAGTAACATTTGATTCTGCTCTATTTTCTACTTTTGAGTTCCAATCACTATAATTATCAGCATGTCTTGTTTTGGAATGTGATCAATTTCTTCTTGGATACTTGCATAAGAACTTTCAATTTCATCTTTTTCAGCCTTTGTTGTCAGAGAGTAGACTTAAATGATGGATGTGTTAACAGGTTTTCCTGGAAACTGATTGATATATTATTGGATCTAACCTTTCATCGTAGCCTCTAACTACCTGTGCTACATCTTGCCTCAGTATTAAAGCCACTTTGTTTCGAGTTTGTCCTTTCCAGAGTTACACTGATTAGAAGTGCCCCCATTCCAGTCCACTTTAGTTTGCTAACAAAAAGCACTGTGATGTTTAGACATTCTCTTTTGTTGCTTTAAAGTTCCCACTTTATCTTCGTTCATGCTTCTTACGTCTCACGTTCCAATTGTGTGTGCTGTGCAGCATTGTGCTTTTCTTTTGCTTTTGTGCACAACAGAGCCTAGTGACCTTCCGGCTTTGGTCTAGTTGTGTCATTAGTAACGCTGCTATTCTTAAGTGTTCTCTGTTCTTCCCCATAGCTGTTTGAATGCTTCCTGAGCTGGAGTCTCATCTTTCTGCATGCTCTCATATTTCATTTGGGCTTGTCTTATCACAGATTTTTCTAGCTAAATCAAAAAGAAAAAATAAGGAAATGTGGCGGAGGCTTACCATTGCTTTGTGCTGCACAGTGTCTGGATCCAAACCACAGGTGCTTGAATCCAGTGTGTCACAATCATCAAACAGCCACAAAATGTCAGTGCCCCTGTGGTAATTATAAAATAACACGTAATAATTTTTTTGTGAATGTTTTATGCCTGCTTAGAAAGATGATTTATTATTCAAATGTAAACATTCAAGTGCATTGACAAAATAGGCTCTATTGGTGTTGTTTAGGCATTCCATGTGCTTACATTTTGTGCACTTCTATCAAGTGGTGTGCTAAAGTCCAATGTTGTTAATCCTTTTGCATTTTTTGTAAAATGTGCTTTGTAATAATTATTCCATTGTTATTTTGTGCATAAATATCCATAATTATTATATATTCATTGTGCAGAAGTCTTCTTTTAATAATTGAGTTATCCATTTACATTTATAAAAGAATCAGATATTTTTGCTTTCAACTCTATCATATTATTTTATATTACAATCAGTATATAGATTATAGATTCTATGTGTTTTTTATTTCTTCATAGAGTACTTTTTAAAAATAAGGAATCAGTTACTCATCAATATTTTATAGATCTAAGTCCATTGATATTATTCTGCATTACAGGTATTTCCAGTTTAGACTTTAAAGTAAATTCAAATTTTCTAACTTCTGTAAATCTTTCAACATCTTCTGTTGTAGTTCATAATTTTATTAGCTCTACTTCTGTCCAAATAAATTTCTTCAATTTCTGATTTTTATATCACAGAGTACTTATATTAATATATTATCAAAAAAAACTTAAATTGTAATTATATAACCAGTTGTGTTCTTCAAATTATTCCTAGTTTTTCTTTTCTTTCAAGTTTCATAAATACCAAGAAATTAATTTAAGCAGTCATAATGCAGACTGATATAATTGCTTATTAAATATTAGTCCCTTTTTTCTGAGATGTGACTTTTCAAAACAGAAACAGTACTCAGTAAATTGCATCTGGGACCCAATGATCACTCAGTCTACTTTTTGTCTTTTCACTTTATTTTATTCCTTTGTTATAATTTAACTAAAGTTTTGCTTCCCATCTAACTTTCACTTTGTTAAATTCCCCAAGTTTTTGGTCCAAACCACATTCTCTAGGATTTTCAAAATACTCCAATTGGTTGGATGAAAATATGTGGTGAAACTGTACGTAAATTTTAATGGACTCTTTTTATGGTAGTAGAATGACATTTTCTTCTCTGAATAAAAATAAGACAACAACAACAAAATACAAGCAAAAAGGAAGTTTCCTTACTCAAATGTCTTAGTGCATTATAAGCCCTGTTTTAATGTTTGCTTTTCTATTGCTTAAGCTTTATTTATTAATAAGAGTGCTAGTTCATTTAATCATACCTTAAATGATTATCTACTCTACAAAATATATATTGCTTTGTAGGATGCAGAGAAAAAGGAACCCTCGTGTACTGCTGGTGGGAATAGAGACTGAAAACAGTATGGAGTTTCCTCAAAAAACTAAAAATTGAACTCCCATTTGACTCAGTAATCCCACTTCTAGGAATATATCCTAAGAAAACAGAAACACCAATCAGAAAGGATATATGCACCCCTATGTTCATAGCAGTACAATTTACAATAGCTAAGATTTGGAAACAACCTAAGTGCCCATCAGCAGATGAGTGGATTAACAAACTGTGGTACATCTACACAATGGAATACTATGCTGCTGTAAAAAAGAAGGAATTCTTACCATTTGCAACAGCATGGATGGACCAGGAGAACATTATGCTAAGCAAAATAAGCCAGTTGGAGAAAGATAAATATCACATGATCTTACTTATTTGTGGAATATAATGAACAACATAAACTGATGAACAAAAATAGAGCAAGAGAAAAAAATTATTTTAAAATATAATAATTAATATGTTATTTGCAGATTTTTAATATTTCCTACAACTTTTGTGATATTATACTACACTGAGTGGCCAGATTATTATGACCACCCCATCAGTACTTCATTGGGCCACCTTTTGCCTTCAATACTGCGGCGATTCTTTTTGGCATTGACTCCACGAGATGTTGAAAGGTGATGCGAGGAATCTGACACCATGCCTGATGAATAGCACTGTTCAGTTCTGTGAGATTTGATGGATGTGGACCAGCTGCCTGATGGCTCTTTTAACTTTGTCCCACAAATGCTCAATTGGATTGAGATCTGGTGATTGTGGGGGCCACCCAAGCAAGGTAAAGTCTCCCTCATGTTCTTGAAATCACTCCTGCACAATATGAGCACCGTGGCATGGTGCATTATCTTGTTGGAAGAAGCCATTTCCACTGGGATACGCCATCAACATGATAGGATGAACTTGATCAGCAATGATACTTAGGTATGTTGTGCTATTCAGACGTTGTTCCACATGAATTAAAGGGCCCAAATCATGCCAGGAAAACATGCCCCAAACCATAACAGAGCCCCCACCAGCTTGAAGGGTTGTACTCATGTATGTGGGGTGCATGCTTTCATGCTGTTTCCGCCAAATTCTCACTCTGCCATCTGTATGATGCAACTGGAAACGTGATTCATCGGACCACATGACTTTTTTCCAATGCTCAACTGTCCAATCCTTGTGTTCCTGTGCGAATTGGAGATGTTTTATCTTGGTAACTGCAGACAGCAAAGGTGTTCGAACAGGCCTTCGGCTTCCATATCCCATATGATGCAGTGTAAGGCTAATTTGCCTACAAACGTCAGGTGGTCATAATAATCTGGCCACTCAGTGTATGTTAGTACAGTGTTGGTAATATTATTATATTTAAAATCTTCTTTTCTTGAAATATGAATGCTTATTGCATGTAATATTATATTTAAAATCATTTTTCTTAAGATATTAATGTTTATTGCATGTAAATGACTAATTATTTTGTGTCTGCAATCTGGTTATAGATTTATTTTGTATATTGTAAAAAAACATTAAAAATAAAATAAAAAATATATATTGTTATGGAGGCTTTCATTGTAATGGCAGCGTTTATTAGTTGTGACAGTGATCATATGACAAAATATTTACTAGATGGCTCTTTGGAGAAAAAGTTTTGTGACCCCTGGTTTTGATGACACAGTTTTTAGTTACATGCCTTTTTAGAAAACTGCTATATTTTGACTTTATACTCTAAAGTAACGTTTGTATGTAATGGAACCAATATGTTCAGTTTGCTATCAACTTACTATTCTAAGTGGATGCTACTCAAACAACATAAGAAATACATTGTTATAATGGAGCCTATAATAGAGGTTGGTCTGGCAGATCCCTACAAAGGCAGTCACATGGAGATGCTGAGTAATCTGGGAATATTACCTACCAGTTGCAAATCACTTAAAGTTAATTAAAGAATAAATAAGAGACAAATGAAGGAAGGTGATTATGTAGTCTGAACACCAACTATGTGGTAAGCACTTTTAACTCTACTTCAGTATACTCAGTTTTTAAATCTTACATAGATTCAGCTGTGAGATACATAGAATTTACCCCACTTTAAAAGAGAAAAAAATCTCAAAAAGCTTTAATCAATATTTTACTTTTTTAAAAAATATATTTTTATTGATTTCAGAGAGGAAGGGAGAGGGAGAGAGAGATAGAAACATCAATGATGAGAGAGAATCATTAATTGGCTGCCTCCTGCACACCCCACACTGGGGATCAGAGCTTGCAACCAGAGCATGGGCCTTGACTGGGAATCGAACCATGACCTGCTGGTTCTTAGTGGATGCTCAACCACTGAGCCACGCCAGTGGGGCAATATTTTACATTTTTATTTACTAAATGCTATCTCTAACTTAAGTACACTGTTGAGAACTTTGCATGTAGCAATACATTTACTATTTTATCTTAATACTGATTGAAGTTTAATAAAATTGTTAAGACTATTATTATCTAGTCAGAGTGGTTGACTATTTCTCCAAGGTTAGAGTGGCAAAGCCAGTTATTGAAACTGATTCTATTAAACTCTAAATATGTGTTTACTTTTAAAAATTATCTGCTGAAACATCTTATCTTGGTACTCAAGAGCCATGGATTAAATAATTTTTTAAAGTATTTAAATAAGTAAAATGAGTTTCACATTTTTGGTGAGTTAAAAAGCAGACTTACCTGATTCCAAAAACCAAGTATTTTCCAGTGGTAAAATCACTTCATTAAAAAAGAGAATGCTTAAGCATTACTTAAAATATATCCTAATTTAAGGATGTTGATAATGTTACTGCACATTATTTTTTTTTGGCGATCTTTAAAAATTTAATAGATTTATTGGAATGGCATCAGTTAATAAAGCTATAGGCTTCAAAGGCAGTAGCATATAGTGGTTAATAGTTTTAACTTTGGAATGAGGTTACCTGGGTTCAAATTATTGTTCTATCATTTCTGACTTTGTACTCTGTGGAAGTTTCCTGATCTCACTCTTCTTCCTTTTTCTCATCTTTTAAATGGCAGTAGTAATAGCATCTACTTTGTAGGAGACTATTGAGGTTGGAATAATTTAGTATGTTAAAATATTTAGAATATTAAATAGTTTTCTCTTTTGCTCTCTCTTCCTTCTTTTTTAGATATACAGTGCTAAAAATAACCATTACATGTTGTTTGCATCAGTAATCTCTAGTCAAATTGTATTTCATTCAAAGTAGTTGAATGATTAAAAATGATTTTTAAAAGTGAGTTTCTGTGTTAGTATGGGGAGAGAATAAGGAAATACCCATAAACACAATGACCAGCACAAAGAAGTTGCTCCACACATGCAATACATTTTACTGAAATACACTTTATTGTGTGTGTGTGTGTGTGTGTGTGTGTGTGTGTGTGTGTGTGAGGGGGATTAAATGTATAGTTAGATATTTAGAAGAAGACATTGTAATATTCCTTCTTAGGCAGAATTCATTTTGAAACCAGTCCAGAAACTCTATTACACAGTCCACTAGAAGTAGCTATCATTATATTCCTTCTTTTTCTCTTTCTGTCTTATCTTCATATGAAAATGGATACCCTTATTTTCACATGAAGATGTTAAAAAATCCAGGAACCATTTGCTCCACTAATATAGCTTAAGCGCTATTTTTGTTCTTGGAGGACTTTCTATACCTTTTAAATTTCAGGTTCTTATATGCTTCTCTCCTCTCCATTCTCTCTACAGCTCTTAAGAATGATTTTTACCTTGTGATGATCAAAAATTATTCTGGTGAGATGTTTGAGTTAAAGGCTTTGCAGTTCTCTCAGCTTGCTGGTGATTACTGCTCAATAGCATTCACTTTCCTCCACCTTTTGTTGAATATAGCTTCTATTTTCTCCTCCAAAGAGGTTATAAATTTTTACAATCTGTTTTGCCCTACGTGAATCACATCAAACATGCCCCTGAGAGATTATGGTTCAACTTTTCTGCCATCTGGGGGAGCAGTCCAAAGCTAGGAAGACAAATACAACACTGAGCTCTTTGAGTGAGGGGCTCGAAAATTCTATTTCATGATTTTTATCTTTCCTCTGCAAAGCACTAAAAGAATAACAATACTTATACCTATTTCACACAACCATTGCAAGGATTCAATAGATCATCTACGCAATGGGCTTAGAGTTCTTCAAAGGAAAATGCTCTAGGATCTTATCCCAGTTCCCATTCTTTGACCATTCTATGACTTTTTACTGAAGCTAGGATGGTTATTGTTATTATTTTTTAATTTTAAAAGACAGCAGTTTTAAAGAGAACATGGCACACAATTTTTTTTCTGAAATTTCAGTATAAAACAGCAGGCATTTGGCCAATATTAGTTTTCCTCCCTGTGAGATTTCTCTCCATGAATACCTTAAAAGAATCCTGCAGCTGTGAGCTTACCTGCAGGTCTCACCTCACCGAGAGGGATTTTTACACTAATTTGGGGTCTTGCAAAAGCTCTGACCCTCCAGTTCAACGGCTAAATTCCACGTGGTGCTTATATATTCAATGCCTATAACTGCAAGCTGAAGTTTAGCAGAGCTGCACTAGGATTCTATATAAAATAAAATCTGCCACGAATTTCGGGACTATAATAATACATACATGGAATACAAGATAGTCACTTAGATTCACAAAATCCAGTCACTTGGAGTTGCAGCTAATAATCTTTGAACACCTAGCACTGACCTTGGCATATAAGAGATCCTTAATAAATACCCTTAACGTGATTGCTAAACAAGGGCAGTTCAGCTTTAGCCACCCCATCACTGGCTCTACCAATATGAGTTCTTTCTTCTTCATGTGTCCTCATAATTTGGAATGATATCAGATTTCTCACCACTCATGTCACCTTAGAAAAGGAGAAGCAGCTTTATTAGCCAGTGGACCCTCAACACGACAGAAAAACATCCTCAGAGATCTGTGATTTTTGGTTTGTTGGCTTGTTTTTGCTATAGTCTTCCTGGACTTTTCTAGATGTAACATATTTTCCGTAAATTTCCCAATCCTATGCTTTACACTGACTCACTTTTTTGCATGTAAATTTTTTCTACAATGGAATTGATGAACGGATTAAATGAATTTTATGTTGCCAAAAACTACTTTTATAACCTTGTAATAAATAACACAGTCCTCTTTATGTCATGCAGAAATACGTGGATGGGACTGCACTCTCTAGTAGACCTGAGTTAATTTTAGGCTCTGCACTAACTATAGGAAGCAAAAAAGCTGGAGGGGAAAAAAGAATAAAATATAATCACATTATTGAAAAGATATTATAGTTTTCAAAGAGATAAAGTAACATTAATTATGATAATACTCCATTTTTAGGTTTTGTTATATTTATAAACTACATTCATTTAAATTTTTCTCACTTGATTTACATATTGTTCAATGATAAATGTTATTAGCCATCATACTACAAACACATACAAACATTATACAGATAAAGAAATTAAGACTTGATATATTATATGATAACTTAAATTCAATTAATTCAACTTTTTATTTTTCTGCATGTTTATTGCAATTTATTTTGATTTATGAGGAAGATAATACAGAATCTTGCTTAAAAATAAATTTTAATGAGTTAACTAAATTCAATATATTTAAAATCTAGGTATTTAAGCCAATTTTTGTTATTAATTCAACTTTTCACAAAATTTTCATTTTGTTCATAACTTCATAGTATGATCATACTTCTTTCCAAAGCAATTTTACAAATTTTACATTTTTATTAGCAATGTAATAGGTCCTTGTTAGCATTTGATATTTAATTTAGTTTTAGTCTTTCTAATCTGTATGCACTGGTATTTCATTCTGGTTTTAATTTGTCTTTCTCTGATAACTAATGATGTTTAATACCTATTTCATGTGCTTATTTGCCATCCATATTTCTAATTTTGAATAGTGTCTGCTCAAATTTGTATACACTCTTCTTTTTTTTTGGATTTTAGAGAGTTTCTTATATATTCTAGATATAAGTCCTATTTTAAGTATGTGACCTATAAACATTTCTTGTTTCTGGCTTGTTTTTATTCTCTTTATAGTTCATTCAAAGAGTAGAACTTTTTTTTTTCTTTTTTTTTTTATTAAATCTTTATTGTTCAGATTACATTTATTCCTCTTTTTTTCCCCCCCATAACTCCCCTCCTCCCAGTTCCCGCCCCACCCTCCGCCCCCCCTCCTCACCCACTGT
>NW_005364225.1:69226-102406 GCF_000412655.1 Myotis brandtii
GAGTCTCTCCTCAGCCAGCCTTCCTGTGGTTCTGGGTGATGTCCATTCCGTCTTTTAGTTGTATTTTTGAAGTGGTTGTTTGCGGCAGCAGTCTCCGGTGTTTACCTATGCCGCCATCTTGCTCGGTCTCCAATTTCAAGAGTAGAACTTTTTAATTTCAATAAGACTCCGCTTATCAACTTGGTCTTTTTTTGGGTCATGTTTTTGGTGTCATTCTATATAATGAAACCCTAACATGCAAATCAACCAAATAGCAGAACCACCAGTGGAAGACCGGTCGCTATGACACAAACTGACCACCAGGGGGCAGATGCTCAACACAGGAGCTGTCCCCAGTTGGGGCCAGCGAGCGGGTGACTCCAGGGCTCCAGCCAAGGCGGGTGCCAGTGGGGGCCCCTTATCACCCCACTGGTTGCCCCACAGATTGGCCCTGATCACCAGCCAGGCCTAGGGACTCTACCCTATATATTGGGAACAGTCTATAAGATTTAAAAATTAAAACCTGGCAATGCTACTCTAACACTGAAAAATCAGTATGATGCAGCGATGACATGCATGGACTCTGGCTTGCACATTTTGTGGTCAGCCCTGATTCTGACACTTATAACTGTGTGACAAAGCCAATTACTTAACTTCTCTCTGCTTCAGTTTTTCCACCCATAAGATGGGGAAAATGCTACTACTGCCTCAGAAGGAGCATGTTATATACTACTTTTTATAATCAGGGCAAAAAAATGTAGCTGCCCATACAACAGCAAGATGCCTTTCACCTGTATGGAAAGTATGGTCACTGATGCATGCAGCATCCTGGATTGCAAGAGGGATGTCTGACTGCTGGTTTAAGTCCGATCCCCGTGCAGTTGGACACTGAGGGATCCCAGATTGCAAGAGGGGACAGGCCAGGCTGAGTGACCCCCCACCCCCACCCCCTGTGCATGAATTTTGTGCACTGGGCCTCTAGTATTTAATAAATCTTAGCTTTGAGGCATTTTCCATTAAGTATGATATTAACTGTAGGCTTTTCATAGATGTTCTTCATCACAGTGAGGAAGTCACTTGTATTCTTAGTGTGCTGAAAGTTTCTATCAGAAAGGGACTTTCAAATGTTTTTTCTGTGTTCATAGAAATTATCATATGTTTTCACTTTTTAATTTATTAATATGATGAATTACTTTGATTGATCTTCAAAAGTTATTCCTTTGCTGGAATAAAATACAATTGGTTATGCCGCAGTGGTTCTCAACCTTCTGGCCCTTTAAATACAGTTCCTCATTTTGTGACCCACAACCATAAAATTATTTTCGTTGCTACTTCATAACTGTAATTTTGCTACTGTTATGAATTGTAATGTAAATATCTGATATGCAGCATGGTCTTAGGCGACTCCTGTGAAAGGGTCGTTCGACCCCCTAACGGGTCACGATCCACAGGTTGAGAACCGCTGAGTTATGGTATGTTATCCTTTTGATATATTATAGAATTCAATTGGCTAAACTTTTGTTTATAATTTTGTTATGTGTTTGCATTAAGATATTGATCTATGTGGGGTTTCTTTTGTAAAATATTTTAATAATTTTTGTATAAAGGTAACATTGGCCTTATAAAATGAGTGAAGAAATATCTCCTCCTTTCAAATTTCTAGAATAATTTCTGTAATACCTTTATTGCATATTTACTGGAATTCACCGGTAAAGCTATCTATGCCTAAAGTTTTACATTGGGAAGGTTTTTGTAAAGAACTTTGAAGGGGCTGAGATTTTAGCCAACTAGCAAGCTAATAAGTTAGCCTGCCACATATTTGAGTCATATCCCTTGCATATACATCCCACGGATATGATATTATTTGGCCCAGAGGGATGTGTGTATGTACATTGGGATGCACTGTTTGAGAGGAAATGAGTTTAGGGAACCTAGTTATTCTTTTAGTGGTCTCTAAATATGTCTGCTATGTGCTCTGGGGGAAACAGTACCTTTGTTATCCTGAACAGCAGTCAAGCCCAGTCTTTGCTCTAGAGATAGACCCATCTTCATCTTCAAAGTCTGACAGTACACCTCCCCAGGATCCCAAAGGGAGAAACGAGCTATAGTTTCTGGTCTGCCAAGTCTGCTTTGCAAACATTCCTGAACAGATTGTCTGGAACAAAGGGTCGTTAGTGCCTATGCTCAAAAGATGAACAAACACAGGGGAAAATCCATGGAAAATTATATCTCACAGGCTTTTACATAAAATTCAACTGTTAAATAAAAGTAGTGTTATCAGTTGATAGATTTCTTCTTGAATGTGCTTTGCTATGCAATTTTTAAATTTCATCTACTTTATTGACTTTATTGGCAAACATTTTTCATATTTCCTTATCTTTTTTAAATATCTGTAGACGCTGTCTCTTTTGATAATTTCTGAACTATCCTAACTTTTTATTTCATGTGTATATAGATAGAACCACAAAGTGATGAGTGATGTTCCCTTAGTAAAGTGTATATGCTGCCATATGTAATCAACACATCTAGGCTACCGCAGGTCTCAGTTTCTGTGGTGAATTAGCGCAGCAACACCCCTTTCCAAGTCATTGTGGTTGTCACTCTTTTGCTTATAGAGACAATGAGAGAGGGAAACTTAAGATGGTGCTTTTCCTTACTGGCCCTGAGGAGGCAAGTAAAGGCAAGCCTGTTCTCAGAAGGTACAAGGTGGCAAAGGCCCACATTCTAATCTAGACACTTGTCAAGCATAGGGCATGGAGCTGTGAGAGTTCTACACTTAATACTATACTCTTTTAGTCTTGCTTCCCACTTTTCTTCATCTGAGCAATTTTCATGTTTCCTGGTCACTGGATTAATGACTTAGCAAAAATAAATCAATTTAAATTGATTTAAATTTCTTTGAACTTTTCCATTAATGTCACATAAAATTTTTTGGTACAGTGAGAAAATATGTCTTTATCTGGCAGAAAAAATGTATGTGCAGTGTTTCAAGAACTTCTTGGTAATAAGTGAGGGAAATTTAAATATAAAAGCATCAAATGGAGGCTATGAGATGTGTAAGAGGGTATATTGACAATTAAAAACAAAGTTCAAGAAATAGGAATTTAATTGTGACTGAGGAACCTTGATAATGCTAGCATTTCTACATATTTACCTATCCTTCTGTGAAACATTTAAATGTTCTCTCTCTGAAGATTGGCTTCTCTCATATAGTAAGAAATATTGCCCTGAGAGGGGCATTGTAACTTCACATCTCACAACAGCTATGGGCTGATCAATGTCCAAGTTCTAAATTAAAATAAAAAGCTATGATTGGCCCAGCCAGCATGGCTCAGTGATTGAGCATTGACCTATGAACCAAGAGGTCACAGTTTTCAGGCTCAATCCCCAATGTGGGGCATGCAGGAGGCAGCTGATCAATGATTCTCTTTCATCATTGATGTTTCTAGCTCTCTCTCCCTCTCCCTTCCTCTCTGAAATCAATAAAAATATATTTTAAAAAAGTTATAATTGGCAATAGAATGATCCGAAGTAGGCTGGAGAGAGTAATGCCAACAAACAAAGAGGAGCCTCATGTTTTGGGGACCCATTAGAACAGGCATTAAGCTTAGGCAGACAGCATAGAGAGAACATAACATAGTTTTTTCTAACTCCAAATATAAATATATTGACATACATATAATGTGTACCTTAATAGGACAAAGGAAAAAATTAGGATTGCTTTCCTGACAATCCTTCTGTCCTCAATTCTACACACATCAATAGTGATTACATTTAATTTGGTATCATTAGTGTTCCCTAAAGGTCCCTATTAGCCAGACTTTACCCCATATTTCTTATCATTAGAACCGTTTCTCCATTATGATAGTCCTGTAAAATTAAGAATGTCTACTAATATCTACAATGCTTAGCTATATCATATTATTAAAAACATTATACAAAATTATGTCAATGGCATTGATGCAAATAATGACTAACATTGACTCCAGTTGTCAGATGGATTATGTTTGGCCTACATAGTATTAATTTATCTTTGAAGAGAAAATCATGATTATCTGCTTCAGTTGATTTACAAGAATATATGGCAACACAAAGCTGAAACTGGCCGCCCCCTTAGAGGAGCATGCTCTCGATCTTCTAATACCGTCTCTCCTAAGCCGGCATCACTCTCATGTGATACCGCCTCACACTGTCAGGCATTTGATACTGTGAATCCTGGCTAATTAGAACAATGGGTGTGAAGATGCTTAGCCCTCTTTCTGTTGAATCTAAGTCTGAGAACTGACAATTCTATTCACTGCCCTCATTCTTCTACAAAATTGTAAATTTCTTAAGCACAAAGATTATCTCTGTAAGTTATGAATCTCTAAATGATTTAATATATTTTCCATGAGAAATAAAACACCTGGAACAATATTTGGTAAACAATATTTGAACTTTCCTTTTCTATGCATCGTCAATTCAGAATCAAGGGCTTAAGAACTCCAACTCTACCTAGAGGTATCTTAGCAGCCTCTTTGTGGCATGCGAAGGAGAGAAGTGAAAACAGAAACTGCAATAATTACCTGCTGTTGATATCTATAATAACATACATAACATTTTTCTTTAAAAACTTTATGAAGATAGAAAATAATTAATGTAGGATTGCTAAACCTAAATCTGGGTTTCTAATATAACTTCTAATTGCTTTTCATTAGCAAATCATTTGAATTGTTTGCTAAATATAGTTGCAAATATGGTAGCAAGTTTTGAGGAGTTGAACGTTGAATAGTAAGATAGATATATTTGATTTAGTTGAAGTGTATATGTGCTTGAGTTATTGTATGATTCCCAGGCTACTATCTATTTAATTTCACTGCAGGATGGCAAGCGTTATAATATTTACTTACAGCATTATTTTGAAACTGTGTGATGATTAGTCTGGTGCAGCAAAAGAAATAAACACCTTAAAAATGAAAAAAGTAGCCCTTGCTGGTGTGGCTCAGTGGATAGAGTGTCGGCCTGTGGCAAACACCTTAAAAATGAAAAAAGTAGCCCTTGCTGGTTTGGCTCAGTGGATAGAGTGTCGGCCTGTGGACTGAAGGGTCCTGGGTTCGATTGCGGTCAAGGGCACATGCCTGGGTTTTCGGGCTGGATCCCCAGCAGGGCCATGCAGGAAGCTGCCGATCAATGATTCTCCCTCATCACTGATGTTTCTATCTCTCTCTCCGTCTCCCTTCTTCTCTGAAATCAATAAAAATATATTTAAAAAAGTACAAAGTAAATAAAAGTCCTCTCTATACCTTTATGAGCTACAAAATGATATCAATATTAACATCTAAATCTATAACTATGACCAAATCTACAATTATGTCATCTATACATTCTAATTTGTTCTAATAGCTAGACCTGTATTATTGTTTTTCAGATTCTTAAATGCATTGCAACCAAATTTTCTAAATAACCTATCCATTTTGAAATTCTAATTGATCAGCAGTAAGCAAACTATGTCTGGCCTTCTGTCTCAATTTGTAAACATAATTTTGTTGGAACACAGTCATGCCTGTTCACTTAGGTATCCTGTGGCTGCTTTCACAGCACAACCACAGCATGGAGTGGTTGTCACAGAAACCATATGGTCACAAAGCCTAAAACACTTACTAACTGATGCTTCAGAAAAAAATGTTCACCTACTTTTGCACTAGGTTTTACTAAGGAAACAATTATGACTATGTAAGGTATGTTCAGATGTAAAACTTCAAAGTAAAATATATAGGCACTTTGTCTTTGACACTAAGTTAGGTACTCAGGTAATTTTCTTTTCTTATTTATAACCAATAATTTTTAATGTATATTTAATTATTTTCCTTAATTGTAGAACTCTTAATGTGTAATTGCTTGCTTTTGTGTTTTAAACAAATATTTCTAAACAATATTATATGAGTAATCTCATGGTACAGTGTGCTTTTGCAATAATTTTTTCCATAAATATACTCAACATCAAACTACTAGTGATCCCAAATAAATCATGAAAAATGTAGGTCTTTATCTCTCCTGAAACCATATGCTGTTAGTATGAGTAGCACCTAAACTGAAAATATAACATTTTATCTCCTGTAATGTTTACAATAGTTTCCTCAGATTTTTTTAATAAAAAAATAATCTTGTAATTTATCAGATGAAGGGATATATAAAACTAACCATAATTATTGACCTTAAATTTCTACATATCCTCCTCACATTTTTTTTTATTACTTACTGTCATGTTTGCTCAATTTAAAAATATTACCAATTGATAATGGCATGAGTTGAGTGCTGATTTAGGATCTGAAAGGAAACTATCTCTAATTTTGATTGCCAAAGCAAAATACAAATAGCAATAAAAAGGTTAGGACTAAATGCTCTGGCATATTTAATCATTGTTTCATTGTATCCCTATAGCCTTGCAAAAATAAAATACAGTGAAAAGGTATTATCTGTAGGTATTTTAATATAATTACTAAGGAAAAAAATAGTTGGTTTTAATGTCATGTTCTTTTTTTAATAAACAAAAATAAAGATTTTAGTCCTAAAGGACTGAGTGGTCCCACACAATTACTTATGTGTTAATTTATAATCATTCATTCATTTATTTATATTTTGTTAAAATAATTTAAAACAGGTGGAAATTTAGCCAAGTCATAAAATAAACCTGCTCTACTTATTTATAGCAAACATTTTAGATGTGTGCTTTCATTTTTTAAAAGATAGCTGCAATATATATTTTGGAATAAAACCAATACAAATATATAAAGTTAAGAAATATTTTATTCTAGTTTGGCTATCCAAATAAAGATGCCCTGAATAAATCAAATAACTACTTTATGAGAAGATATATATCATACATGCCCAATAAGACAAGAGCTTTTTTCCTATAAGTGATTTCTCTAGGAAGAGGAATCAACCTACATACCTCATCACACACACTTTGACTTCCCTCCTGTTAAAATGAATGAGCTATGCCTGTTCCAACCTGGTATCAAATCCTTAACTATGGAATGGTTTCCATCCTTTGTCTATCATTCAATTGATTTTTCTCAGGCAGTTTTTTATATCTCTCCTATAGAAAAAATTTCCTTCCTTGTATAGTTAATAATGTGTAGTGTTTACAATGTGCAAGAAACTATTTTACGTATTGTACATGTCGTGACTCATTCGTCCTTATTTAATTCTATGATTTGCCATTATTAAAACCATTTCTACAGGTAAGGAAATTAAACAAGGATTTGACCCCAGGCAATGAGGCTCCAGATTCTATCATCGAAACATTGTTTTATTTTACCTCTCATCTTTAACTGCATAAAGCAACCATAACAACTCTCATCTTAAAACCAATAAACAAAAAACTATCTCATGATTCCCACCCTGCCTTCCAGCTACATTCTCATTTCTTGTGCAGGTCAGCAGTTACCTCTTTTGCTAAATGGAATTCTCGGCAAACATCTTACTGAAGTCACCAGCAGGAGTTAACATGGTTATTCAACATTTTTAAAAAGTATAAGTTAAGACCCAGCGCTCCCATCTTGCACAAGACCTCCCATTGGCTCCCTGCCACAATCAGAGGAACTCTAGAAAACCTATGGTGGTTGCAAGCCTTTGCCTCAGCCAGCTCTGGTTCTCTCAGCCTCATTTCTAATCTCTTTCCTTCCCTGGTGATGTTCCCACAGCATCCTTCTTCCTTGGGGCTTTTGCACTGCTGTTCTCTCTGATCTCTCTTTTACACATTTCTTTTCCTACCACCAAGACTGGAGTCAATACCCAGCTTAATCTCAACAAATAATAGGTGAAAGACATAGAGGTGAGGTAGAGCTCCACGAGCCTCAATTTTTTGATCAATCAAATGGCAGTGCTTTGTAATTTAACTTCCAGACTTTTCTTAGCATCAGAAACATGGGCAGAAGTTTCACATGTCATATTTTTATTAGATTATTTGTTCTGGAATAAAAACTACCCTCTCTATTTTCTGTGTTTACAAAAATACAGTTTTTGGAGATAATAGATAGATGATAGATTAGATGAGAGATTGGTAGGTAGATGATGGTAGATGATAGATAGATAGATGATAGATAGATCGATAGATAGATAATAGATAGATGACGAATCAATGTATATATGAGAGAGGGAGAGAAAGAGAGAAAAGAAATGTGTTACTATGTTAAACAAAAGAGTTCATAACCTCACTTACACAATGTGTATGTAAATTCACTAGAGGCTATAATTTCTTCCTTTTCTTTAAATTAGCAAATCTTTATTGGTGTGAATTTAGGAAAATACCTCATGACATTTTAAAAAAGGCAATATACAATTCTCTGCGTGTATGACAGATCTCAGATGGGAAGGGGATAGGGGATAGGAAGAAATTAACCAAATAACTTATGTGCATAGCCCATGGACACAGTAGTATGGTGAAAGCCTGGGCTGGGGCAGTGGCTGGGTGGAGAGGGACAAAGGGGAGGAAATGAGGGTCAACAATAAAAACTAAATTAAAGCCGTAACTGGTTTGGCTTAGTGGATAGAGCATCGGCCTGCAGACCCAAAGGTCCCAGGTTCGATTCCGGTCAAGGGCATGTACCTGGGTTGTGGGCACATCCCCAGTAGGAGGTGTGCAGGAGGCGGCTGATCAATGTTTCTCTCTCATCGATGTTTCTAACTCTCTATCTCTCTCCCTTCCTCTCTGTAAAAAATCAATAAAATATATATTAAAAAAAAACTAAATTAAAGACAATCTACAGATCTATTCATGTATATTTCCTTTCATAATCACTTTACCTGTAGACTTGCTATCAATTTTAAAGAGATGCTAATGTTTATAACATGAATGGTAAGGCAACTCGGATGATCAGCTTTATCAACAAAAGTATAATAATTATTTTTACTCTTTAAGACTATAACATGCATATATGGGAAAAATTGAAATTTAACATATAAATGGTATCCAAAAAGGAATCATCCAACTCCCTACAACAATCCCACATTTAAATCCCTTAATTGTACAATTAAAGGAAATAATCTCAGTCAACTTTTAAATCAGTCATGACTTCATAGAATCTGAATACAGGTGATGAACTTTTATCCAACTCTAGAATCCTGTTTTGAGAAGCTGTTTCTGATGTCAAACAAAGAACCTAACATGGTGATTCTAGTTCAAGGTGTTTATTTAGGCACTGCTCTCAGGAGAAGGAGAGCGGAGTGAAGGAAGCAAGCAAGGGCAGAAGTGAAAAGCTGAGTAAAATGCATCCTCAGTTGGAGAGTAGCCTTAGTCTCATATCATTGAGAAGATTTAAATCTTCCCCATATTTAAATTCAGGTTTGGGTGGACCCATGGCTTTTATTTATCCTAACGGGATCCAGGTTAAGAAACAAATTGACAAATAGACAGAAAAAAACATTACTGGGCTCAGGCAGAGGGAAAAGAAAAATGGCGAAGTCACTTGATTGCATCTTAAAGCTTCTGCTAATCATCATCATCATCATCATCATCATCATCATAATAGTCTTATATCATCTTTGTTCACATAACATTACCTAAAGCAATTGTATGGCCAAACTGATATCAAATTGGGCGAAAGGTATGATTCTCCCACAGGATAAACCCCACTTTAAAACAGAAATGAAGGTAAACCCCAATACAATCTATCTTTATTCATATTTTTGGCCACAAAATACTTGGTTATCCTCTCACAGTCACTCTCTCCCAGAAGAGAGAGCCAAATAGCTCATTAAATCATGGCACCAGAAATAAAAAGCCAACACCCATCTGTATCCAATAGGAGCAGTAAAACTACACATATGCACGCGCGCACACACACACACAAACACACACGCACACCTGCACACACTCACACATACACACATGCGCACACACACACACACACACACACACACTCCTGGAGCAAAACTTCCCAGGCTAATGTTTCTCATGGCCCTCGAAGGCACTTTCCCTTATTTCCACAGGCCATGTCTAAAAAAGATTTTGGAGAATATTCTTTGCCTGGGGGCTGAGGAGCTTTATGCATACTGTTTTTTGTCTACAGGAGATTGAGTGCCCCGAGGGTCAAGTCAAAAAAAATTTTTTTAAAGCCACAGTTTCTTTTAGCCCAGGCTGCTGGTTCTCTTGCCAGTAACACAATTTTTAAAAGCACAGTGACCTTCATATCTATTTGATTGCAAGCCACCTCATGTATAAATAATCACACCAATGTTCTTTATGTGAATTCCTTTCCCTCTGGGCTTAGATGCAGTTTTATTGGGCCTACAGAGCTTCTGAGGGAGACCTCCCTCCTTAGTGTCTTTCTTTCCCCTGAGTCAAGTTATCCAACAGAAAGAATTTAGCAGATGCAACATTAGTAGATTCAGGGAAGTATAACCTTGATGTGGTTCTTGCTTTAGACTGAGTTTTAATAGTTTCTGTTGCTCAATGGGCTTTCTTAGTTTTTCTTTTACTAGTTGGAGTTGAGAATCAGCTCCATAATCTAACACTGGAAGTCCTGGCTTGTGTTCCCTCTCCATTTCCTTCGACTTTTGCATGCTAAGTGTACGAATTGTTCCTGACTCATCTTTTTCTAAGAATCGTTCTAAGTACATACAATAGCAAGTAAATAATGTTAACATATCTGGTTTCCTTTTTCTTTCCTTAAATTTACAAGTTAAATAAAAGTACTAGCAAACTCAGAGTTCTTTAATTAATTTATAGGGATTAAGCTAATCCCTTGCTGGATTTTAGGCAATAAGAAAGTTGAACTATTTCCTAGGTCATCACTGTTCTTATGGTATAAACTCTGTAAAACCTCATCCCAAATTGTTAGATGTTTACCAGTACAACCCTCCATACTGCACCCGGGACTCCTATTTTAGTCCTCATTAGTCCTATAACTATGGAAATTCTATCATGGTAATAGCTTCTAATGATGTTCAGTACATATTAATTCCATTTTTTAAAAAGCAAGTATAAATGCCTGGATTGATTGATTCATATTTAAAGATCTTTCATGCCGTAAGTAGAATTTCTGTAATTTCACTTGCCTCCTCTGCAATTTTGTTATATCTTCTACCGCACATGTGAAAGGGTTTCATTTTAGGGGAGCAACTTCTCCCTCATACTGAGGTATACATTCTTTCCATCATGCTATGCCTTTGTGCATGTTCTCTACTTTGCTCTTAACATGATTATTTAAAAAGTAGTTTCTCATCTTTTTCTTCCCTTTACTTTCTTTCTTTACTTGAAATCTTGACAGGAAAGTGTAAATTTTTAAATTATTCAATTTTGTTTTGTTGGTATCAGTAGTTTTAAGAAATAATGTCCAAATGAGCATTTTCCTTCTCTTTTGCAATTCGTTGTATCATTATTATTTTCCTTTCTTTTTAAAAAATGTCTTCACTATTGATTTTAGAGAGGGAGGAAGGGAGAGGGAGAGAAAGATCTATGTGAGAGGGTAACACCCATTCGGCTGCCACATGCATGCCCCCTCCTGGGGGCTGGGCCAACAACCCAGACATATGCCCTGACTGGAATTGAACTGGTGACCTCTGGGTGCTTGGGGCAATGCTCAACCAACTGAACCCCACCAGCCAGAGCTCACTGTTTTTCTTCTAAATTTCAATATGCTTCATTTCATTAGTGAGAATTTATATTATTTAATTTTTATTTCCTTTCTATATAGTGAGATATTTCATCTTGTCGCTTTTTTTTTTACAAAATCTGCAGTCATTTTATATATGTGGATATAAGATAACTTAATCTTCCAATTCAGATATGTTGTTTACTCAGAACAACTTTATGAAGTTCAAATGTAATGCACAATTTTTATAATATTGAAATTGCTGAAGTTGGGTTCTTTAAAAATATAATTGAATGAAGCAATTAAATAGTATAAACCCTAAAAAATGTTAGATGTGTATAGCACTCAATATGATTACTCAATCATATTTTTTAAAAATAAAGTAAGTTATAAATCAAAGGACTTTTTTCCATTTTCCTGTGTTATACATTGACTAAAAGTCTATGATAATGAATTACTTTTAATTTCTATTGATTTGTATATTTATCTACTTTAGAAAGAAACAAAAATATAAGAAACAGATAAAATATCTATAGAAGTAAAAGGGACATATCATTATATTAAAATGTAAGATTTAAGAATCATAATTTTAAAAAAATATATTTGAGAATTTATTTTATTGTTAGAGCAGTTTTAGGTTCACAGAAAAAATGAGAGGAAGGCACAGAGATTTCCCTTACACCCCTTGTCCCTATACTAGTACATGCATAGCCTTCCCCATTATCAACATCTTCCCCATCACAGGGTACATTTGTCAACTGATGAAACTACATTGACACATTATTATCACCCAAAGTCAATAGTTTACCTTTAGGTTCACTCTTGTTGTCGTACATCCTCTAGGTTTGGACAAATGGATAATGACATGTACCCGTAACACTGATTTTTAAGAAGTATTCATTGGCATTGTGAAAGGGTGAAAGGTTGTCTACAATTGCTTGTAAGCCATACTTTCCAATTGCACGTTCTGGTCTTTGAAGGCCTTAGTTTCCAGCATGAAGAGCATTTGCCCTGACAACCATGGAGTTTTAAGAATAAGCTATTTAAAAGGTAAGAATTTATCTATTCAGTTTTTGTTTACCCAGAGGCAGCTGTTGACTCTATTTTTGAATGTTTCCTCAAAGAAGAACCATAATTTTAATATTGTTAACATATATAGCCTAATTTATAGATCTCTTATTAAAGGGTAGATTTGTGAAAATTAGATACATAAATTTATAAAATAAATAAATACTTAAAACTTATAAAGGTGATAATACTTTTTTATTCTAAATAATTTACTACATTTGAAATTATCTATTTTACTATAAAAAAAAAGCATGGGTTTAAAAATAATGCACAATTTATTATGAATAGTGGCTCTGGCTTTTACAAGACTAGGTTAATTGCTTAATTGCACTTAGCTTTGGTTTTCAACTTGCAAATTTTGGTTAAAACCACCAACTTCATAGGCTTATTATGAGGAATGCAAGTGGAATAAAAGGTATCAGTTACTATCTCACTTATTACTATCCCTGATGTATATGAAAGAACAGATTGAGAAATTGGAAAAATGACAACAAAAAAACCATTGTATAGCTTTATTTAAAAACTAGAGGCCCGGTGCATGAAATTCGTGCTTGAGTACAGTCCCTACACCTGGTCTTCAATCAGGGCCATCTTCCCCGGCTGCCGCAGCCGGCCCCGCCCCCTACTGCCACCCACCCCCAGTTCCCCATTTGCCATTGGGTGATGAGAGCCTGCTGGCTGGGGGAACGGACCAAGAGGTTGGCCGGCAGGCCCCAAGGGGGCGATTGGGGCCTGTGGGCTGGGGGCAGCTCCTGCGTTGAGCATCTTCCCTCTGGTGGTCAGTGCACATCATAGCGACTGGTCGTTCCACTATTCAGTCAATTTGCATATTACCCTTTTATTATATAGGATTGCTTTACTTATTCTATTGTCTTGTTTTTCATAATGGACATTATTAGAGGCAAGAAGCTGACTGTATGGTCCATTAGCCCATTCAAGAAGGTCCTGTTTTACTTCCTAGGAGGCTTTATGTTACATCACATGTTTTTCCCACTTATGGCTTTCTAGACACATAATATGGAAACTTTCAAAAGCAAATTATATTATTTCCTAATAGTTTAGTATCTCTCTTCTGGAGTTCCTTCTACATCTCATAATTCATTTATGACAATTGCTATAATAATTTAAAACTATCAAAACATCCCTGCAATATCCCCAGTAGTACTTCAGCAAGGGCAAGAAAAGAAATCTATATGCACCTACACATGTACTCTCTAAACAAAAACGTATCAATATTCTGGTAGGAAATCTATGTCTTTTCATAGACATTTGTGTTTTGTGAAGCAAGCTGGACAATAAACAAAATAAAAATATCACAGACAGCAGGAAGCTTTTTTCTATGTTTGAGCTATATCTGTAAGAGGAAAAATTAGTTTCTATTTAAAGAAGTAAAAGAAAGTAAGAACTCATTTGCTGGGTATCTTACATAAAGAGAAAAAAATTTCTGGCGCACATGTATTTTGCAACAACCTTGTATATTATCTCATAGTTTTAATTCTATGTTTTAATTAGAACATCGAATATACAGTTCATATAATTATCTTTTAATTAGGTGTACAAGAGCTATGGAAATCTCATTCATAATCAAATTGTATGCAAATAGTAAGTTAGGGATTTCTCAAAGAGAGAAATACCTGTAAGAAAATAGCCAGGGGTGCTTGTTAAAAATATAGAATCTAGAACTAATAAATAATCAAACTATTGAATTAAAACTTTGGGAATGAACCTGCGAATGTGCATGGCAACAAAGCTCCCACCAATAAGTTTTCTGTGCACTAATTTATTTGTTTATATTTCATTACATGTTAAAAAAATATAAAATTAAAATATAAATGTTTCATAATATCTTCTACATTTTATAATGATTTATGCTTTTAAATCAAGAGCCTACATAGAGTTTCTATTTCTTATAGTCAATCATGAGCATCACTAAGAATTAAAAAGAAAAAGAGCTGTGAAGAGGCTTTGAGTCCCTGGAATACTAAGTTCCATCAAGTTTTAGATTCTCTTATAAATCTAAAGAAACAAACTGCAACAGTAAAAATCCTATATATTTTAATTTGATATTGTATAAATTTAGGCATTAATGAAACTGAATTTTTGGACTGGAACCTGGATTCTTTGTCCACTGGAGTCGAAGAATGAATCCTTGTACAGAAGGTGGTATAGCAAAGGTAGAGATTTATAGAAGAACAAGTACAGACTCCCACGTGGGGAGGGGGAAAGAGTTCCACAGGATGGACTGCCATGTGGGGAGGGCGAAAGGGTCCCACAGACTTCCTGTTTCCATGGTTTATAAAGGCTACAGTTCCTGTGTCCTGATATCTCCTCTGATTGGTCAATATTCCTTTCAAATTGGTCACTATAGTAACTCCTGAGGCCTTTCTTCCGCATTGTCCTCCTATTCCTTCTGGGCTTTCTTCCTCCTTCTTTATTTTGTAAATATAGACCTTTCTTGGCTACTTCCAGTTCCCTTGTCTTATGGAAATATACCTGTTGCTGCTCCCTTGCCTTTGGAAATGTAACTGCACCTGGCTTCCTTGTGTTATGGAGATGTACCTTCTCCCAGTCTGTAGCCCTGTGTTTTTTCCATGGACCCCAATTCTAAAAATTCCCTAAGCCTGCCTATATTCCCCTAAAATTCCTGTTTCATTAATAAGAAAAAATAAATCATAAATAAAATAAAAATGTAAAGATCAAGGAAAATTGCCTGTACATAATAAAAAAAGTTTTAATATTAACATATATAGAAATCAATATTTAAAAAAGCTAAACAACCAAATATAGGCTATGGTATGAATATAATTGTAATAGTATACATTAAAACACAAATTGAACATAAGAAAAGATGATAAATATCCTTAGTAATGAAATAAATTCAAAATAAGTTAGAAAATTTAAGTAAAATTCAACTTTTATTTCTCAGATAAGCAAATAAAAAATATTGCTAAATCCTGAGTTATTAAAAAGTATATACACTGATAGTTGAAAGGGCGAGGACTATGCCCTCCATCTTACCCTGTGTCCTCAATTTTGGGGCAGCCATGTGCTTGGCAAGGAGCATCTTCCCGGAAGTCTAAGCCTCTGCTAGCCACACCCAAGAACAAGACACCGACTTGCGCCTGGCCAATCGGCAGGGCCCACAGTCCTTTCTCCTCCCCTTACTCCAACCCCCCTATAAAACCTCTCTCCACACAGAATTCTCTCTCTCTTTTTCCTGCTGCTGTGTCGGCGAGGTGGGGGAGCCGAGCTAGCTCGAATAAAGACTCTTATGCTTTTGCATCAGACCTGGCTGGCTCCCTGGTGTGGTTTCTTGGGGATCCTGAAATCTGGGCATAACAATAGTCTTTTGAGGAAGTTCACAGTTTATTAAAAGGAATAAACTCTTTGCTTCAGCAATTCCACTTCTAGAGATCTAAGCCAAAGAAGTACTAATATACAATGTGGGGCGAAGTAGATTTACAGTTTTGAGTACATGAAACATAAAATTTATTGTAGTATTATTTTTTATTCATTACTAGAGGCCCGGTGCACAAATTCATGCACCAGTGGGGTCCCTTGGCCTGGCCTGCAGGATAGGGCCAAAACCGGCTCTCCAACATTCCCCGAATGGTCCTGGATTCGGATAGAACACAGGCCAGGCTGACAGACCCCACTGATGCACGATCAGGGCCAGGGAGGGATGAGGGAGGTTTGCTAGCTGAGAAGGGACTGTGGGAGGGCTTCAGGGCATGTCCAGCCCATTGGCCAGACTCCAGCAGCAAGCTAACCTACCAGTCGGAGTGTCTGCCCCCTGGTGGTCAGTGCATGTCATATCGACTGGTGGACCAGTCAACTGTCTGCCCCCTGATGTCAGTGCACGTCATAGAGAGCGGTTGAGTGGCCTTAGCGTATCATTAGCATATTACACTATGATTGGTTGAACAGATGACCAGATGGCCGGACACTTAGCATGTTAGGCTTTTATTATATAGTATTATATTATTTTCCATATGAACAACTGTAAACCTATTTTTGGGCCACTCTGTATAATTATAAAGACAATGTGCATTCAACAGTATTTATCTGTGATATTGTTCAAATGATTTAAATTTGAGAAATAGGGAAATAGTTAAATATACATAATTTATTCATTATATGGGATCCAATGACACTAGTAAAAATAATGAAATAAAATTTTAAGTACTAACATGAAATGATGTTTATTCTATGTGGTGATGTGAACAGTTAAAAGAAATATATTTGATGCCATTTATTAAAAATTACATCTGTAACTGATACCATTGTAACTAACCTAGTTATTAATAACAGGAAAGGAGTAAAGGGAAGGCCAAATATTATAGACATGTCATTTGGGCAGCTTCACGGGGGAGCTAAAGCTTTACACTCCCCGGGGAGCCACCAATCTATTCCCCATAGATCTCTGAGGGAAGGTTTGGACAGGGGCTAGATAGACACATGCCGAGTAAGGTTGGGGGCCTAGAGAAGGTGAGTATTGTCAGTCACACCTGAAAACAGGTCTTTGGCCAGAATTGGTCACTGCAAGGGCACGAAACTTGGGATATTTAATTCCCTGAACAAAGGAATTAGCTCTTGGCATGTTGTGCTCTCCTGCATTTGCCCACATGGCCCATGGCCATGTGAACCCCATACACAGTGGACTAATGGACTGTAACCAGCCCAATGCTGAACTGGACCAGCTGCAACATGGAACGGAAACTCTGGACACCGGCTTTGCTGACACTGAATCCCCAGCTAAACTTCTTCCAGGACTGGATTAGTGAAAATGGGACTTAGAAACACAGAAAAATAATTCCATACAAATAAAGGTCACTCATTCTCCCAGGCCAGTCTCAGAAAATTAATTTTCTTGAGATATCATAAGGACTCCACCCCCAGCAGTCAGTGGGGAAAGGGATACCTCAACTTCCCCAATAACGTAACCACATGAGGAAAATGTTGATATTCAAGAGAAACAATTGCAAAGGAATTAGGAATATTCCTAGGATATTTAGGAACAACATGGAGGCAAGTGTCACTGTAACCACATGAGGAAAATGTTGATATTCAAGAAAAGAGAAACAATTGCAAAGAAATTAGGAATATTCTTAGGATATTTAGGAACAACATGGAGGCAAGTGTCACTGGAGCAGAGTAAGGAAGGAGGTCATGAGGAGGAAATACATCAGATGGGCTGTGTGTGTGTTGTTGGAGGGGGCACACAATATATAAAATCCAGGAACAGCCACCTGTTTTGGTAAACAAAGTTGTATTAGATTATAGCCTTAACTGTTTTTATTTTATTTTTGTATTGTTTATAGCTGATTTCATGCCATGAAACAGAGGTAAGTAGTTACAACAGAGACCAAATGCCTACAAAGTATGAAGTATTATTATCTGGCCCTTTACAGAACAAGTTTCCTGGCTCCTACTTGAGGCCACAGTAAGGATTTGGCTTTTATTGTAAGTCTGATGAGATGCCTTTTTTTTCATGTCTTTGGGATCACGATAGAGGTTTTGTGTGATTAGATGTCTTTGGAGATTTTTAATTAGAACAGTGATCAAAAGATTACTGCAGCTATGTTGTGGAGAATATACTGTAAGGAACTAAGAGTAGAAGCATAGAGAAGAATTAACTGGTCTAACAGCAATATAAATAAAAAATGACAGGTTTGAACAACAAAAATGATGTTAGAAAGAAGGAAATTATAATCAGTGGATATTGCTAATATACTGGGTGGGGTAGTGAGATAAAAGTTAAAAATCAAGAATGATTCCTAGGTTTATAACTTCAGCTATCAGTGATATGGGTAATACTAGGGGAGAATTAAATTTGAAGGGGGAGGCATATGTGTCTGTTACAGATATGATAAGTCTGGGATAGCTACTAGATTTCCATGTAGATATGCAAATAAAATGGATAGATATAAGGACTTAAAAAGGCAAACATTGATTGAAAAATCTGGGAATTATTGGTCTATAGAGAGTACACAATTCAAAAAGTTTGGATAAAATTATATAGGGTAAAGAAAAGTTTTGTTAATATTTTTAAAAATATGTTGTTATTGATTTCAGAGGAAGGGAGAGGGAGAGAGGGAAGGAAACATTAATGATGAGAGAGAATCATTGATTGGCTGCCTCCTGTATGTCCCCACACCGGAAATCAAGCCTGAAACCTGGCCATGTGCCCTGACCAGGAACTGAACAGTGACATCCTGGTTCATAGTTCAATTCTCAAACACTGAGCATACGGTTGGGCAAGAAAAAATTTAGATGTCTAGCAGGAGAGCAGAATGAGAGCAAGAGGCCAGTGACTTTTTGTGTCAGTCAGAGTCCAAACAGAAAAAGATGGTAGAATTCAACTCTATGATTATGACCCTGGTATATTGGGGCTCATTTTAACAACAGTTGGAGATGGGAGAAAATGGACCAGTAAAAGCAACAGAGAGGGGTTAGGGAATTAAGGATTTGCAAATAGTTGATGTTAACAATATGCCACAGATTCTAAACTGTATAAGAAAGGAAGTGGAGATTTGAGGAGCATGATGGATACTGAGAAGTGGTAAGATAAGTGAGCTCTATACATACAAAAAGAAATCTGATGATGTAATGCTTCTTAATCCTGGGGTCAAATAAATGTTTATTACTTGGGGTGGACCTTTAACTTTCCTTTATTTTCAGAAGGAGTATAACTACAAATTGTTGAATAACTCCTTTTATTTGCATGTAACTTTACAGTTTAGATGACACACATATATCAGAATGTCCAAAAATTATTAAAATCCTATATAATAAAGAGGTAATATGCAAATTAACCCTCACACCCTCACAAAGATGGCTGCCTATGACCAGGTCAGCAGGGGGGGTTAGTGAGGGACGACCAAACAACTGAACAGCAGGCTGCATGGGCTGACCATGCCGGCAGGGGGATTAGTGAGGGACAACCAAATGATTGAACAGCAGGCTGTGTGGGGCAACCAGGCTGGCAGTTGGGGACAGTAAGTGGTGGCCTGGCTGGTGGGGGAGAGGGGCAGTTAGGGGTGACCAGGCTAGTGGGGGGGTGCAGTTGGGGGTGACCAGGCCAGCAGGGGGGGGGGGTGGGGGCAATTAGGCTGGCAGCGGGGGAGATGTTAGGGGCAACCAGGCAGGCAGGCAGGTGAGCGGTTAGGAGCCAGCGGTCCAGGATTGTGAGAGGGATGTCTGACTGCCGGTTTAGGCCCGATCCCCCAAGGGGTCCCAGATTGGAGAGGGTGCAGGGTGGGCTGAGGGGACACCCCCCCATGCACAAATTTTGTGCACTGGGCCTCTACTAGTAAATAAAGCACTGAGCATTCTCTTGGAGACTGAATAAACAAAGGGTAATCTACTAACAATGGTGTACCAGTAGAACATCTATCAGATAAATTCTAAGGAAAACAAAATTATTTAAGTAAAAGTTGGTTTAAGATATGCTAAAGATGGACATTCTTTTGCTACAAATTCCACTTATTTGAGCTACATTTCAGTCATGTGAGATAATGCTATTCATACAGGTTAATTATTAAAATCTAATAAGTATTTTCCGCTTATGTAATCCTCTGGAAATGAACAATTATTTTTGTGAATTATATGTTTCTCATAAGGTAAGAACTGATGTGTTTCCTGATGTGTACTCCTAAGAGGACATGCACCCTATTCTACAAATTTCTCAGGGTTTGAGCATGACACTAACACTGAGTTTGCAGAACATTACATGACAATGGACACAACCTGCTTCTAGGATCTTGTTTAAATAGATGAGCTCTGTACTTGGACAGATACGATTTATGTATTTTTAAGGGGATTATGTACTATGCTACATGCCCCTTACCTTAATTATAATAAGCTTTGACTCTGCTACAGTAGAAATGGAAATTAAACATTAACTATATTTCAAAAGCTTGTTTTACAAATGTTAGCACAGAATCAGCAAGTTAATCTCAAATTTAAATATGTATAGCCTGCATAAATGCTGCACTTGCACAGACATTGGAGCCAGAACATTCTTTACAATTTACTGAGCTACTTTGTATGATTGCACACCCAGCTAACACAGCCATTTTCCACTTAACTGAGTAGATTCAGAGTCAGAGCAGAGACACTATTTATGCTAGTGTCGCCTATAGTCAAAGTTGTGTCAGGACTTCCATTATAAACCTGTTTTCGGGGCTTTATGACTTTGTAGGAGTTCTAATCACAAAGTGAATCCAAATTTCTCTCTAAAGAAGATCAAGCAATCTAGCTTTAAAAAAAAAGCAGACTGAATATGTAGGGATAAGGAAACATTCCGATATTAAGGGAAACACTATTTGCATGGAGCTTGTAACTATTTTATCAAGGTAGGTGAACAATAAAAGTACAATTAAAAAACAAACAATTATTGACACTTTTGGAGGTAGGGTGAGGGGAGAAAAGGTTCATGGTGATTTACAGACGGGATTAGATTATTTGAAAATGGTGATCTCAATTTAATTAAGGTTATCTATGATGTTTCTCAACCAATTCCCTGTCCCATATCCTGAGTTCCACTCTTGATTTTTACTCATCAACTCTACACTGAAAACATTTCTATTTTAAAATAGTGGAAAATGCTTTTATCAACCATGTCACAATTACAACACTAAATTTCTCCTTCTCTCAGTACTGTGCACCAAAAAATTTCCAGAAATCTTTCCATGGGCCAGGCTGATTTCTGGTGAGAAATATCAAAACCACAAGTAAAAATAAAAATCACAAGTAAAAATAACCTTTATAACAATGTATACCAGATATCTTTTCATCATTAACTTGAAGGTTTAGCTTTCTCACCTACCTCTTAGTCTTTTCTTAGTGGCTTTAACACTTCACTTGAGTAAATTGTGTGCATATTACAAACCATTACCTGGTATTTCCCCCCCAGGTATCACTGTAAGAAAATCAATCTTTTTTTTTTTTACTTTCTTCTTATGTTTTTATCTCCTGTATATGACACTGTACTAGAACATTCTATGGAAGAATCCATTATATTCAGTGTTCTCTATTTAAAATGAGGAAGCTACAAATCTAATTGGAAGAGTATAGTGTAGTGTTTATGAGCTTTGCTAATCTGGTTTAAATTTATACTCTTCTACTTAAAGCATTTGTGACCCTGAGAAACACCTACTTTCTAATCCCCATTTTCATGATTTAGTTAGTATTGAACAACACCTCTTAAATAAATAACGAAGACTAGCAAACAGTTTTTTTAGCATGAGGCAGTATAAACACTTTTCACCAATTAACTAACTTAATTCACACAACAACACATTGAGATAAGTTGCATGATTATCTTAATCTTATAGTGAGTAAAAGTGAATTATAGAGATAAATTAATTTACCTGAAGTCACAGTGGGTTGAGCGGTGGGACTTAAATTTGAACCTTATAGTCTGGATCCTTACTTCATGCTCTTAAGGTTATGTCATGAGAATTAAATAAGCAATACCTTTACCAAATTCATCTCAGTGTTTGGCACACGGCTAATGTTCAATGAATGATAGCTATAGAATTTAAAATAATTAGAACAGAAGATTATTTAAAAGGTACAAAGCAGAAATATCCTAGCAAAGTTTTTTGATTCAAAAACAGAAAACTGAATTCTAGACAGATTATTACTTGGTCAGTTTAAAATGATTTTTAAAATGATTAAACCTATTATTTAAAAAATTAAAGTACTTAAACATAAAACCATCTACACATTCATTAAATTATCTATTAATGTAACATTTCAGTTTAGATGACACTCACACATATATCAGAATGTTCAAAAATTAATAAAATAGTAAATAAAGCACTGAGCAATGTATAACTTGTCTCCCAGAATAGACAGGCATATTAAATAAATTAGACATAGATCTTTCCCTCAGGAACTTATCCTCTGCAGATGTTGGTAGGCCTTAAACAAAGACATCTGAGATTGTTTTTTCATTCTGTTTTAAAATATTTACTAAGATTTTAAAAATTGAATTTTAGAGAAAGAGGAAGAGAATGAAAGAGAAATGTCAATGTGAGAGTAAAACAGCAATTCACTGCCTCCTGCATGCCCATGTCGGGGATCAAGCCCTGCAACCTGGGTATGTGCCCTGAACTGGAATTGAACTAGCAACCTTGTGGGGTAAAAGGAAGACACCCAATCAACAGAGCCACACCAGGGCCAGGGCTGTTTGTCATTCTTTAGCCAATTTATTCAGTTTGTCAGGTAGAGGTCAGTCATTCAGTGAGTATTTTCTGAGACTTTCACACTCAGGTACTCTCATAGACTCATACATTAGTGAACACAGAGATATTGAATTTATTCTCATGGAAGCAATGGTACATAAAACATTCAATAATAATGTATGTGAATAACTCAAATTTTGTCAGAACTAATTAGGGCAGAAATAACAATACATTCAGTGGAGAAATGCGATTTCCATTGGAATTTAAAGGTTACCATAGGACTAAAAAAGCAATGTAAACCAAAAATTGGAGATGACAAGATATTGAGAAAGTACTAAAAATTTTAAGAGTTACATTGATCTTTAATTTAAAACAGTAGTTCTCAAATTATGCTGAATTTTAGAATCAGTTGAGAAGCCTTTAAAAATTCCAATACCCAGGTCTCATTCCAGAGCAATTAGTATGTCTGAGGGAAGGAGTGAGGCATCAGTATTTTTTAAAGGTCCCCAGGTGATCCAGTGTGCAGCACATTTTGAAAGCCACTGACTTAGAGTGTAAAAAGTGAAAAGTAAATATTCTATGAGGAAAATTAGATTGCGGTTAGTTAGGTTATACAAGGATTTGAATACCAAGAAAAAACATTTGAACATAATTCTGTGGGATATGTGAAATGATCAGAGAAGAGGGTCTAGAACCAGGAGAGAACTTTGTCTTAAAACCAGGGGAAAGGGCCTTTGATGTGTTCAAAGCCCCCACATGTCAAGGAGAATGAGAACAGAAAAAATGGCTTCTAGAATTTGGCAACTAGAATGCATTTGATAATTTTTCAAGAAGCAGTTTCAGAGAGTAGCAAGGGACAGAACTGGATCCAAGTGATGAGGAAGGAGCATATTTTAATAGACAACTACTTCTTCAATAGAAGTTCGGAGTTAGAGTTACAAAAGAGGGAAGGAGTCCAGAGGGTACTTGGTTATGTTAGGAGGCTAGCAGAAAGGTAACAGCAGAGAGAAAAGAGAGATAAAGGTAACAAGTTACATCCTCACATCCTTTGAGATGTATACCTTTTGGTCTCTGTTCTCATAGGAGAACTTATGTTAAGGAAATAAGTGCAGGGAGTTTATTTGAGAAATTAGAGGCCGGGAGCATGAAATTCGTGCACGGCGGGGGGGGGGGGGGGTCCCCTCAGCCCAGCCTGCTTTCTGCAGTTCAGGAGCCCTTGGGGGATGTCCGACTGATGGGAGCGGGCCTAAGCCATCAGTTGGACATCCTTAGCGCTGCCACAGAGGTGTGAGAGGCTCCCACCCCCGCTGCTGCACTCGCCAGCCATGAGGACATGCTCAGGGCTTCTGACTGAGTAGTGCTCTCCCTGTGGGAGTGCATTGACCACCAGGGGCAGCTCCTGCATTGAGCATCTGACCCCTGGTGGTCAGTGCGCATCATAACAACTGGCCGTTCTGCCGTTCGGTCTATTTGCATATTAGGCTTTTATTATATAGGGTTATCTCAACAAGCAAAGTGAGGAAACAATGAAAGAGATCAGGAAGGAGGGAGATTCTATACCAAAAGCTGTGTTTGAGGTCACCTATGTGAACAATGGAGCCTTGATCCAGGGAACGCATAAAAAGCGTCCAGGATGCTTTCCAGAATTATGCATTGAAATATGGGGGATTGGAGTGTTTTCCTATTGGCTCTGATCCCTCAGTGTTTGTTGGGGCTCCTAGGACATTAATTCCTCTGCACACCCAGCTGTGCTCTCACTCAGTCCAGTATTGCAGAAGTTGGCTGCTGGCTATGAGGTAAGTCTACCTCCACATAGATTCATAGACCACACCTGTGGTTACCATCCGAGGAGGACTGAGGGGATATGCCACAGGGACCATACGTGTCTGCTGCAGTGAGCACTGGAGGGAGTGGTACAAATGAGAGAGAACACCAAGGAGAGGACAAAGTACTATGTACTAGTAGTCGCCTTGAAAACATGAGGGATGATGGAGCACGGTGACAAGGAGAATGTCCAGTCCTTCTCCATGGCCTGTGATTATGGTCACTGGGAACGGAGGGACTGTAAAAGGACTAACCGGCCTTCAGTCAAGATGAGGAGGAGACAAATACGTAAGAGCAGGGCGAGGGAGTAAACAGAGAAGAGTTCACATGGCAAAGTACTAGAATGTACACTAACGGTGGGTGTACATTCTATGGAAATGAAAAGTGCAGAAAAGATTTGAGTGTGGAGGTTAGTAGATCAGTGTTAGAAAAAGAGGTTTTATTTTTCAATGTTGATGATAAAAGACAGAAAATACAAGAACTTAGTGTACATAGGTGTTCGACGTATTCTGTTCTTACAAACCCTCTGTGTTAGGTAGTGTTCTTATTTTGTTTTTTGACGAAACTGAGGCTAGAGGCTCACCTCAAATGTAAATACAGATCTGCCTGTCCACAGAGCCTTTGCTAATCCACTCTATGATGCTAATTTCTTTGGAAATGGGAACAAGTTACTAATTAGGCTGCAACTGTAACATTTCTGGGCAAAGAGAATTTGGCAGCATGAAGACAGCAATTGGCATGTTATTGTTTTAGTGTTATTTCATAGGGCATGCACAGAGGAGAAACCAGAACTGAGTCACTCCTGTTTCTGTGTGTGTGTATGTGTGTTTTTAAATATACTTTTTTTGATTTTAGAGAGGAAGGGAGAGGGAGAGAGACAGAAACATCAATGATGAAAGAGAATCATTAGTTGGCTGCCTCCTGCACAACGCACACTGAGGATCAAGCCCTCAACTCTAACCAGGAAACAAACCGTGACCTCCTGGTTCATAGTTCAACACTCTACCACTGAGCCACTCAGGCTGGGCTGTTTCTGTTTTTTGAGATGGGGAGATGATATGGGTAGGGATGAGTTGCGTGGGGAAAAAGACTCATATGAGAGAGGGAAACAGGCAGAATATCAGAACCAAGAGACAGAGAGCCAGATAGACTGCAGCCAGATTGGTGGGTGTGCCAGTGGAGAGAAAAGGCAGAGAGCAGTTCTCAAATATCAATATCAAGAAAAATGCTTCTTCTGCTATGTATTACTACACAAATATTAAGTTTCTATTTTTCTTTTTAGTATCAATATTAAGAAAAATACTTCTTCTGCTATGTATTACTGCACAAATATTAAGTTTCTATTTTTCTTTTTATTTCTTTGTTAATCCCCACCTGAGGATATTTTTTCAATTAAATTTTTTTTTTTTAGAGAGAGAATGGAAGGGAGGGGTAGAGACAGAGAGAGAAACACTGATGTGAGAGACACATTGATTAGTTGCCTCCCTCCGGCACCGGACCAGGGCCATAGACTGAGCTTGCAACCGAGGAATTTGCCCTTGACCGGAATCCAACCCGTGACCCTTCAGTCCGAAGACCCAACACTCTAACCACTGAACCAAACCAGCTAGGGTGGGTGTTAAATTTTTCTAATAGTTAACAGCAAAGGAACCTTCTTCTCACACCTATTTTCTAGTGAGAAAGAAAAATATAAACAGCATTTAAAATAACATGGGGGTGGGGGTAAGGTGGAGAGATCAACCAAAGGACTTGTATGCATGTATATAAGCCTAACCAATGGACACAGACACCAGAGGGGTGAGGGCATGAGTGGGGGCTGGGGGGAGAAATGGGGGGATAAGGACACATATGTAATACCTTAATCAGTAAAGAAAAAAATTAAAACGAAAACAAAAAAAAACAATAAAAAAGAATATTCAAGAAAATAAAGGATAAAGAGAAAAATCCAAAAAGCTTCCAAAGAGAGAAAGAGATCACATTAAATGAAACAATGCCTTTAAAAGACAAAAAAACAAAAATAACATGTGGTAAGTGGCATGAGGGAAATGTACAAAGTGTTCTGATATACGATTTAGGATTCTTTACTGGTGTGAGGGGTTAAAGAAGTAACTCCTGAGTAATTAAGTGGAATAAACTATTGGGGTGAAAGCCAAGAAACAGAAGGTCTAGTAACAGCTCTGGCATTAGCTAGTTTTGTAGCGCAGGCAATTTACTTAACTTTCTCATGCCCGTTTTCTGATCTGAAAACTTTTATTTACACCGTAAGTAAAATAGTGAGACCAAGGTAAAAGAAGAATGATTTATAAAGTAATAATGCTAAGCAAGGAGAAGTTGAATTTCTCCTATTCTGGTGGTAGAAATGCATTCAAATCAGCAAACTGGAGCTCCGAGTTTTCTGAAAACAAGGCTTCCGTCAAAATCTGGCAGATGCGTCCTGGACAGACACCTCCTAAGCTGTCACCGGTTTGCCAGTCACCCACAGCCATCATTGCTGACAGGTCTTCTTCAACATGAAGGCGGCGTTTGGAACCCTGACCTGATTAGGAAATAGCAGAAAGAGCGAGGCAGAAGCCCAAGCAGCACAGAGGCGATGTGAACTGTCAGCAGCGCTGGCAGGCTGCTAAGTATAGAGTGCTTTCAGATACGCGCCCACGAACTGTGGGGTTTGCTCTTAGTGATTTTAACAGCATGAAATGCTTTGTTCTCCATCAAAAGAATTATAAAAAAATAATGATACACATTTCTAAAAAGAATAGCGAAATCCTGCATATTGTGAAAGCCTTGTGTGTGGAAAAGCCCCTGGAGCAGCAGACAAGTCAAATGCTGCCAAATTCTATTTCCAGACCAAATTTTCCTCCGCCTCAGGGAAGAGCTGTCAAATATCTCCTTGACTAGCATTCAGACAAAGCTATCGAGTCGATTGATAGCTTTTAATTATAAAGTCAGATTAATACATGCTTGTTGACTTGGAAAAAAACTCTGCTATTTCATTGCATTCCAATGTTATACCCTGAAAGAAAACTGGAGAAAGTAAAAGTACATAAATTAATAATAACCCGTAGTTTTACAGCACTCCTATATAAATAGCAGTCATTCATAGCATGACAATAATAGACTTAGGTGGGAATCTAAGTACTATATCAATTGTCTCTATGTTCCTTCTAAGGTGATGAGGTACAGTATAAATTCTTTAAAAGTGATGAAATTCTGATTATACTTTGCATGAAAAAGTAGTTTTTTGATCTGTAAACAATTTTTTATGTGAAACTACTTAATTGTATTCTGTTGAAAGTGTCTATGTATATGCCCGGCTGGCATGGCTCAGTGGTTGAGCATCCACTTATGAACCAGAAGGTCAAGGTTCGATACCCGGTCAGGGTATATGCCTAGGTTGCAGGCTTGATTCCCAATGTGGGTCATGCAGAAGGCAGCCAATCAATAATTCTCTTTCATCACTGATCTTTCTGTCTCTCTCTCCCTCTCCCTTCCTCTCTGAAATCAATAATAAAAATATATTTCAAAAAAGAAAGTGTATATGTATATAACCATAAACACTGGAATCTGTAATTCTATTATATGGTAGAAAATTCAGCAATATAAATGCATACCCCTAACTTTAAGCTACTGCTTTTATCTTACTACTAGAGGCCTGGTGCATGAATTTGTGCACCAGTCTGGTCCCTCGGCCTGGCCTGCAGGGTCGGGTCAAAACCGGCTTTCCGACATCCCCCAAGGGGTCCTGGATTGCAAGAGGGCACAGGCCAGACCAAGGGACCCCACCAGAGAACAATCAGGGCCAGGGAGGGACGCAGGAGGTTGGCCAGCAGGGGAGGGACCGCAGGAGGGCTCCAGGGTGTGTCCAACCTATCTCGCTCAGTCCTAATTGGCCGGACCCCAGCAGCAAGCTCACCTACCGGTCAGAGCATCTGCCCCCTGGTGGTCAGTGCACATCATAGTGACTGGTCGACCAGTCAACTGTCTGCCCCCTGGTGGTCAGTGCACATCATCATAGCGAGTTGAGTGGCCTTAGCATATCATTAGCATATTATACTTTGATTGGTTGAACGGATGACCAGACACTTAGCATATTAGGCTTTTATTATATAGGATTAAAAAACACACACACACACATAGCATTATCCAAACTTACTTTAGTATGAGTAAGCATGAGCCACATATTGTGTTAAAACCTTGATTTTGTACATTTTCACTTTTATTACCATTATAATTTAATGTCCTCCCTAGTAATTTAAGATAACCCATATTTTAAAATGCACTTGAGCATATTTCATGCAGTTCTTTATTTTATTTAGAAATAAAAGTACATTTTCAAATACTCCTTCATTCTCTCATTTAACAAGGGATGCTTTATATGTCTGATATTATGATAGGTTCTGAAATAAAGGAGAAAAAGACATCCCTACTGTCAGGGAGTTGCATGCAATTACAATCAGTGTGATAAGTGGGATAATAGCTATATGCATGGAGAAGCTGTGCAGCTGGGCGTCTGCACATTTTCTATAAGCTCAGTATTAAAGCATGAATTAGTTATCGCAAGGAACAGCATGTGAAAAGACCCAGATGCATGGGATAAAATAGTATCTTTGAGGAGCACAAAGTCGTTCAGTTACCACTGCGATAAGTTGTTCATTGGGACAATGTGGATGATAAAGTTGTAAACAATGATAGGCAGATAAAAATTAATTGCACATCACCGGGGATTAATGTTAAAAATCTGAAATTAGATTAGCCCCAGTGTAAGATTCTAAAACTAGAGTCAGGCTCTGACCTTTATGCTATGTGGCCTCTGGCCTTGTAAGATAGCTTACTCTAAGCGTAACAATGCAGTTTTTAAAAATACACCTTTAAATGGGATATGTAAAAAATGCAGATTGGTCAAAACAAGAAAAATTAGGATCATACATCCTTGGATGGGTCACAAACAGAGAAAAACAATTACAGTAGAAAAGAAAAATAAGACATAACTCAATAATTGTGAATATAGTACAAAATCTTACTGGAAGTAGAGGAAAATCAACATCACATTTATATATTGAACATCTAAGCACAAGTGGCAGTAACAGAAGCAATCATCATTCTATTTCATACCCTACCAACATATCTACAAAGAACCCCTGACTTCCTAAAGGAAGACATTTCCATTCTCTGAAATTTATCAACAATAATTTTAAAACATTTGTCCACATCAATTTCAAAGGGAAACAAAAAAAAGAAAAAAAAGCAGACTTCTAAGCTCCACTTCAGAACATGTAGACCTATGATTAAGGAACAGAAACTTTCATTTCAAATTTATAACATAAAAAAAGAAATCCTTAGATTGCTATAATATAATGCCAGATTTGCGTACCTCAGTACTATAACCATTGCATTTTTCAGATATATTACTTTTGTCAACCAAACATATTGCTGTGCATATGCCTATATATTGAATAGGTTTCATTCTGTTCTATTACTTTCTGTATCCATAGTATTATATAATACTAGAGACCCAGTGCACGAAATTCGTGCACAGGTGCCGTCCTAGGCCTGGTCAACAATTGGAGCATGAGCATGTGGCATGGAAAGGCAGGTCCCAGCTGACCTCTGGGCCCTGGGCAGAACTTGAGCCCCTTGGCCCCCACGTGCCCCCTCCGCCTGAGTCACAGCACCTGAGTAGTCCCCATGTGGAGATGTGGTAAGCGTGGCCAGACGCCATGGGCCGGGGCACAGAGTGGGCCTCTGGGCCACCCAGTGGTGCCGCATGGAAGCTGGGCAGGCAGCGTGCTCTCTCCCAACCAACCTCAGTAGACCAGCTCCTGCCCTAACTCACAGTGAGCCCGACTGGCCCCTGCGATCCCAGCAGCTGCGGCCCGCTCACCAGGAAGCCCATTGGGGCTGGCAGCACCTCCACTGCAGCCCGCTACCAGTGCCTCATCGCTGACACCTGCCATGTTCTGCGCTGCCCCCTGGTGGTAGCACATGTCATAGCAAGCGGTCGAACTCCTGAGTCCAGGGGAAAATATGCACATTAGGCTTTTATTATATAGGATAGCTTCCATTGATTTCAGAGAGGAAGGGAGAGGGAGAGAGAGATAGAAACATCAGTGATGAGAGAGAATCATGGATCAGCTGCCTCCTGCATGCCCCACACTGGGGATCAAGACTACAATCTGGACATGTGCCCTGAAAGGGAGTCAAACCTTGACCTCCTGAGTCATAGGTCTATGTTCAACCACTTAGCCATGCCCGCTGGGCTCTTGTTCTTATTTTAAAAGAGAGAGAATCAACACTCCAGAGGTTGCCTTGCCCAAAACAGCCAAGTTACGCAGTGGCAGAGTCAGAGGAAGGGAGGGGGCCGGTTCTAAGCATGCACTCATGAGGCCTGTGGGTTAACGGGTTCATCCAGGGGGGCAGGTGGACAGACACTGTCTCTGGCTCTGCGAGTGGCACTTCCCCGAGGCCCTCAGATTCCCCGCATGACCCCCCACCCTCCCTACCTGCCATCAGAGCTGAGGAGGGTGGAGGATGGGAAGGGCCATCTGCAGTTCACCTGGGAGGAGATGTGTGAGGGAGAGGGAAGGGCAGAGCTGGGAGCACCACAGACCCAGGTGGGAGTTAGAGGCAGCGATCTGGATGCTGATTCCCTGTCCCAGCGTCTCAGGAGTGTTTCTTTCTCTGGAAGCACCACAAGCATTGCCTCAGGCTGTGGGGCTTGGGGCTGGTCTCAGCCTTTCTGTTCTGTGGTACGGGATCCTCTCTGTCCTGGAAACTGTAAAGATAAAAATTATGAACAGCAAATACATATTTATCTACAAGTGAATCTAAAAATCAAGTGAATAAAAAATCTGATGAACAGAGTAAACTGGTGAATATAATAGAATCAGGAGCATAGAAAGGGAGTGGGCTGACAATTCTTGAGGGGAAAGGGTTGTGGGGGTGCAGGAAGAGACTGGACAAAAACTGTACACCTATGGATGAGAACAGTGGGAGGGGTAAGGGCAGAGGGTGGGGTGGGAACTGGGTGGAGGAGAGCTATGGGGGGAAAAAAGAGGAACAACTGTAATAATCTGAACAACAAAGATTAAATTAAAAAAAATTTTTATATGTGACACGGCACCAGAGTTAAGTTAGGGTTTTTCAAAATGCTGACACGCCGATCTCGAAAGGTTCACCATCACTGTCCTGGTCGTCAGGGTGGGAGGCTGGTCATGAAAATTCTACATCCCTCATGTGGAGCTCAAACTAAGGTCTGGGTTTTACAGTCAGTACCTCAAAATGGACAGCCTCCTGCCAGCAGCTGCTGAAGACCCTGCCTTCCCAGGGGCCGAGAGGAGCATGGGGCCTCCTCCCTCCTCCCCCCCACATTGTTCCTCACGCTCTGGCTTCTCTCCAGCACACCCCAAAGCCACCACCTTGGCTGCCACAATTTCCACTTTCTCCATATCACCCTCAGGGAGGGTGCTGTCACCTCCTGCTGTCTCCCTGCTTCCTCTTCCCCCTCAGTTTTCTCCTGACACAGAAGCCAGCAGGTCCTCACCTACAGCCCTTGTGCCTCCCCCTGCACTCAGGGGACACCAGATTCTCACAGGCCCTAGATCCATGCAGGATGTGCCCCCCGACCCAGCCTTGACCCCCTTTCACTCAGGCTCTTGCTCGTCCTGCTGCCCTCTGTGGGCTGTCCCCTCTGCCCGATGCCCTTCTCCAGGCATCTGCCTGGCTCTCCACCATCCATCCGCCTGGCTCTCCACCATCCATCTACTTTCCCTCAGCGAGCCTCTCTTTGCCCCTTCTTCGCGGACTTCCCATGTGGCTTCATTCCCATATTTTCATGGTTCCCATGCTCTCTAACAGCTGCACCTCATGTCTGTCTGAGGCTGTTCCCCCCACCCCCCACCCTACACTCCTGCCTTCTCCTGGCTGAACTCACACTCAGTAGGTCAGGGCGGCTGGCTCCCTGCTGCTCTGCGAGCACCCAGACATGCCTAGGACATGGTGGGTGCTCAGTCAGTGATACAGGTTGAGTAAGATGCTCATGCAGCGGCATTAGGTGTACAGTGATCTGGATGCTGATCGTCCTGTCCCAGCATCTCAGGAGCGTTTCTTTCTCCCTACGTACTGCAAGCATTGCCTTAGGCTGTGGGACTGGGGCTGGTCTGGGCCATTCTGTCCTGTGGTGCAGGGTCCTCTCTGTCCTAGAAACTGGAGTCGGGGATTGGAGTTGGACCACCCTTTGCATTGGACCCTGCGCCCTTTTGTGTCATGCGTGACCCGGTTCCAGGTACAGCTGATCTGTGTGTCCACAAGGGGGCTTCATTTTCCTAGTTTTCAACGTTTGCTTTCCATAATACTGTACATTCTATTTTGTTGTTTTTTGTACCAAAAATAAAACCATTTGCTTGTTTCTAATAAGTACTTGTCATCACTGAAGAGAGCTTGGGGATGGGGGTATGGAGGGATTAGGGCAGCCAGACGGGAATGACCCATCTCCTGGACCAGTGATAGGGAACCTATGACATGCGTGTCAGAGGTGACACACGAAC
>NW_005364225.1:102870-106050 GCF_000412655.1 Myotis brandtii
TGGTGCTGTCACCTCCTGCTATCTCCCTGCTTCCTCTTCCCCCTCAGTTTTCTCCTGACACAGAAGCCAGCAGGTCCTCACCTACAGCCCTGGTGCCTCCCCCTGCACTCAGGGGATGCCATATTCTCACGGGCCCTCGGTCCCTGCAGGATGTGCCCCCCGACCCAGCCTTGACCCCTTTCCACTTGGCCTCTTGCTCATCTGCTGCCCCTCTGTGGGCTGTCCCCTCTGCCCGATGCCCTTCTCCAGGCATCTGCCTGGCTCTCCCCCATCCATCCTCCTGGCTCTCCTCCATCCATCTACTTTCCCTCAGCGAGCCTCTCGATTGCTATGTCCCATCTCTGGACTATAAATTCCTTGAGGGCAGGGCCTTTGGTTTGCTCTGCTATATCCTGAGTGCCTAGATCAGTGATGGCGAACCTATGACACACGTGTCAGAGGTGATATGCGAACTCATTTTTCTGGTTGATTTTTCTTTGTTAAATGGCATTTAAATATATAAAATAAATATCAAAAATATAAGTCTTTGTTTTACTATGGTTGCAAATTAAAAAAAATTTTTATATGTGACACGGCACCAGAGTTAAGTTAGGGTTTTTCAAAATGCTGACACGCCGATCTCGAAAGGTTCACCATCACTGTCCTGGTCGTCAGGGTGGGAGGCTGGTCATGAAAATTCTACATCCCTCATGTGGAGCTCAAACTAAGGTCTGGGTTTTACAGTCAGTACCTCAAAATGGACAGCCTCCTGCCAGCAGCTGCTGAAGACCCTGCCTTCCCAGGGGCCGAGAGGAGCATGGGGCCTCCTCCCTCCTCCCCCCCACATTGTTCCTCACGCTCTGGCTTCTCTCCAGCACACCCCAAAGCCACCACCTCGACTGCCACAATTTCCACTTTCTCCATATCACCCTCAGGGAGGGTGCTGTCACCTCCTGCTACTGCTGTGGGAGGGTCATGTACTGACCACCAGGGGGCAGCTCCTGCATTGAGTGTCTGGTCGATCAGTCATTCTGGTCATTACGCCCTCCGGTCTGGGCTTTTATTATATAGGATTATGCTGAACACCATGAATATTTGTAGAATACATTTATTCAATCTATTAAATATGTATGCATGTCTGTTTAACAATATATTTCAGTTATAGATATTTTTCTCTATCATTTATTATATCTCTCTCAACTATATAAATAACAGCAATACTTTACTGATCATCCCAATATGTTTTTCTGATTATTTAATGAATAGTTTTCCATAGCCCAAGCTTCAGAACATCCACTCACTGTGACTCCAAAATAATAAATCTTCCTCTTAGCAACTAACTATGCCGATCCGCCTGGCTCTCCACCATCCATCCACTTTCCCCCAGCGAGCCTCCCTTTGCCCCTCCCTCGCGGAGCTCCCATGTGTCTTCATTCGCATGTTTTCATGGTTCCCATGCCCTCTAATGGCTGCACCTCACATCTGTCCAAAGCTGTTTCCCCCCTGCACCCCTGTTGGAACTCACATTCAGTAGGACAGGGCGGCTGGCTCCCTGCTGCTCTAGGAGCACCCAGACATGCCTAGGACATGGTGGGTGCTCAGACATATATGATCTACAAATCATGCTATTGTTTATATCTAGATCTACATGAAGAATATTGCATCAAAATGTTAGCTCAAACCATTTTCCAACCTTCAATAATGTTTTTTTATTGTGAGATAAATGGGCCTTTGGACTACAGAAACTAAGATTTTTTTCTTTCTATTACTCTAATTAGAAATAACCTATCAGGAAACAATAAATTTATCTGGATAATCATCTTAATGATATAAAATGTATTCCAAATTCAATTAAGTGGAATGAATTGTATTTAGATGCTCCTAAATACAATAGATTATCTTACATTTTGATTTATTTCCTTATTTAATTCAACACAACAATAACATGAGGCAGGTGCTAGGATTTCCATTTTTTAAATGATAAATTGATGCTCTAAGGATTTAAGTACCTGGTCCATAGTCACAGTTAATAGAGCACAGCAAGGATTTGTGCCTAAACCTGTTATTTCCACTACAAAAACCTTCATCCTGTGAGTGATAAGTAAATGAGACTGATCCTTAAGAGTAACCTGTGTAAACTGATAACTGTATGTGGTTATATACAACTTAAGTACAAACTTATCTGCAAGTCTGAAACACCTGGGCTTAACAAGAAAAAAAAAAGTAAGCTAATCAGACCCAACTCTTAATTTTCAAATCACTCTGTTTGAAACAGAGCTCAGAAAGTTGAATTTATATGTTTTCTCAAAACTGTCTTTGACTTATCCAGCTTAGGGAACTATAGACGATAAGAAACTCTGGTTTCCCAAATAAAACAAATAATTTCCCAGTAAAATTTTATAAAGTTTTGAAAGACAAATATTTGCCTACTAACTTAAATTAAAAGTGATAAATTCTTAGTAATTTATTTCCTATCTTCAAACCTGGGAAAGTTTTGATTCATTGACATATCTTTTTCATTCTTCAACATAAGTCAGTAAATAACATATTCATTTCATAGTTAAATCTTACATAAATACATTTGTGTGTGTATTATATGCACATATATTTATAGTATGTGTTACTTGATATTATAAGGCTAACGCCAGGTAGAGGTTGATATATGTTTACCAAAATATGTCCTTAGGTTTGATGTCTTTGACATAATTTTTAATTCAATAGGAAATTTCTACCCATTCTTTTTATAATTTCTATATATGACATCAAATAAATGCTTTATTTTCAGTATTTAATGTTATAATTAAAATATTCACATAATATTCATATAGCGCATATATATATATCCCTTAGGTTTGTCTTTGACATAATTTTTAATTCAATAGGAAATTTCTACCCATTCTTTTTATAATTTCTATATATGACATCAAATAAATGCTTTATTTTCAGTATTTAATGTTATAATTAAAATATTCACATAATATTCATATAGCGCATATATATATATCCTATCTAATAATAGACAAACATGGTAATTAACTGTACCTCCAACATGCTTCCCATTGGCTAATCACCAAGATATGCAAATTAATCACCAGCCAAGATGGCGGCTAATTTGCATATGTTGGCGCCAAGCGATGGAGCAAAGCCCATTGGCCCTGGGTAGGAGCAGCTCTCTGTGCTGCCGCTGCCAGGCTCTGCTCC
>NW_005364225.1:108604-109494 GCF_000412655.1 Myotis brandtii
GCTCTGTGTGTGACAGGGTAGAGCCATAACCTCCCCATTGGCCCTGCCCTGAGTGTGACAGTGGCGGCGCCCCAACCCCCTGATCGGCCCTGCTCTGTGCGTGACAGGGGGTGGCGCCGCAACCTCCCTATCGACCCTGCCTTGAGTGTGACAGAGGGCGGTGCCCCAACCCCCCAATTGGCCCTACCCTGAGCATGACTGAGGGTGGCATAGCAACCTCCCGATCCACCCTGCTCTGTGCATGACAGGGGGCGGCGCCCCAACTCCCCAATCGGCCTTGCTCTGAGCCCGACCAGGGGCTGCACCTAGGGATTGGGCCTGCCCTCTGCCACCTGGGAGCAGGCCTAAGCCAGCAGGTCCCAGACTGCGAGAGGGCACAAGGCCGGGCTAGGGAACCCCTCTCTCCCCCGAGTGCACAAATTTTTGTGCACCGGGCCTCTAGTATATATATAAAAGGCTAATATGCTCAGTGTCCCACCGAACATCCAACAGGTCGCTATGACACACCATTGACCTCTAGGGGGTAGACACAATGCAGGAGCTGCCTTGACACACACTGGCCATTTACAAAGAAACAGCATTGTGGACCTCGTGCCCCCAAAGCAACATTCAGCTTCCCGGAAGTGGGACACAGGCCCCACCACCACCCTGGAGCACCACCCCACCAAATCGCAGCCAATGCTGCTGAGACCCCCATGGTGCAAAGTGCGGCCCACAGCCCAGCCAAGCCCGGAAACGGTCGCTGTGGGCACCGGATAATGATGTCACCTAGTAACACCCAGCTTCCTCTCCCTAGCAACTAGCCTCCTTAGAGTTCCTTCAGCCCAGGAACATGACTTGCTTTATAGCCAGGTGCAAACATTTTACACTTTAACCAAATGTCTGTGAAG
>NW_005364225.1:109788-115815 GCF_000412655.1 Myotis brandtii
GTGTTGCTGACAATTACCTGAAAGAGAAGTTGGGGCGTTTCACTGGGCTGGAAAAAGTTTAGCTAAATCAGAAAGCAGGTCTAATTAAGCAAGTTTATACTATATATATAAAAAGCTAAGCTGACTCGTGCATGCACGATACATATAAAGCTCTCACTGGCTCCAATCACATACCTGTGTTTTGATATGTCATTGTTGATTGTGAATTTGGTTGACACTTCTATTATAAAGAAAGGGCAAATAGTGATATTAAAATATTTCTTCTAATTAATTTCCTTTCAATGTGCACAAATCCATGCACTGGGCCACTAGTCTTAAGATAATTTCATAAAGTATGCTTAAGAAATATTTGCTAGCATTTTCTGTTTTAATTAAAATTTTGACCATCATTTCCTGTAGGTATGCTATTTTTTTTGAAATTTGAGTAAAACATCCTCAGTAGTTAAATTCTAATGAATCAGAAATTAGATTTATACAAAATGCTTTAGATATGCCTGATATCTAAATATACATAAAAGAATATATTAAAATTAGAGATAACAGGGTTAAATTTTCCCAATTGTTTATATAATCAAAATTTCTTACACATCAAAATCAAGTTAATAAAAAAAATTAAAGTAACCTGAACCAAATTAGTTATCAAGATGAATACAAGATCGATGAATTTCTCTATATGCATTTTTACATTCATGAAAACATTCAGTATGGTCCTTTTGTTGTTTTGATGCTTTGATTTCTCTTTAATGCAGCTTACTATTTTCTTCACAAAAATATAATATCAAAACTCATCACAGTATATCAGCTGAAAATCTTTAACAAAGAGAAGCAGAAATGTTTGGGCAGATTTATGTCAACATTTGAACCAGCAGAGAATATTTACCTTCACAGACCAGAGCAATGACTTTGAATAGACCTGCATATGTCATGCTTTACTCTCTTAATGAGGATCATGTGGGTGAAACTGTCAACCATGTGTTTTGTCTTAGTGATTCAAATTCCAAACTAGACACATTGATAGTCTGTTTACTAAACTGTCTCTAGACTCACTGTGCCCTCAAATATCTGGGATTATATTGTGTTCATTTAGAGTTCCAGTTTAAAAATTTTCATATTCAGATGATCATAAAAGCCTTAAATTTCCATAGTAAAAACAATAAAGGGTTGTTAAATAAGATTCTGCATTTTTACATCAAAATAGTTTGAAACTGTGGATTATTCTTCAAATTTTTAACAACATTAATAAATTCATATTGTTCAATGAGTAATTATTACATGATCAAATAACCTAGAATAGTGGTCGGCAAACTCATTAGCCAACAGAGCCAAATATCAACAGTACAACGATTGAAATTTCTTTTGAGAGCCAAATTTTTTAAACTTAAACTATATAGGTAGGTACATTGTTATTAACTTAATTAGGGTACTCCTAAGGCTTAGGAAGAGCCACACTCAAGGGGCCAAAGAGCCGCATGTGACTTGCGATCCACAGTTTGCTGACCACAGACCTAGAATGTTCCCCTTTCTCCCTGATTATATAAACTTAATCAACGCTTTATTATTAATTTTGAACGCAATCACCTTTCTGAGTCCACACACACCATTCCAGCCTATACAAATCTCTCTCTATTCTAATCTCTTAATTATTAGGATATTACCTAAGATTCTTAGTCAGGAAATTCAATATACTAATGTGTAATGACAGCTTTGTAGTGTGCCACATGAAATTTACACTAGTCCTATATCTAGACAGATCTTGGATTGATAGATATTTGTTGTGTACATGAATGAAGTAATATGTGAGTGAATGAAAGAATTAAAGTTTGTAATGGTTTCCCTTTTAAGATGAATAGACACAGACAACAGTATTATGATTGCCAGAGGGAAGGGGAAATGGGGGGTGGTAGAAGAGGGTAAGGGGGAAGATAAATAGAGATGGAAGGAGAGTTGACTTGGAGTGGTAAACACACAATACAGTATACAGATGATGTGGAGTTAAGTTATACACCTGAGACCTATATAATTTTATTGTTTATTATTCTGATGAAGATATTTTCATCACTTTCTATGATTACAGATTTTGGAGTCAGAGATAGAAGAATAGATTTGAAGCAAATAGATATTTGAATATTTATGAAGTATGTCATACATGATATCACTTTGTTTTTGTAGAAAAAAAATTCTGCAAAGCATTTACCTATAGTGAAACTACTTAAAAGGAGCAGTAGAAAAATACAAAATTATAAAACCCTATATGACAACACAGGAGAAAATCTAGTATCTTGGGTTTAGTGATGACCTTTTTAAAATATTTTAATGGATTTTTAGAGACGGGGAGGGAGAGACCGAAACATCCATCTGAAACCTGGGCATGTGCCCTGACCAGAATCCAACTGTGACCTGATTCATGGGCTGACACTCAACCACCGAACCACACTGGCTGAGCATGATACAACGTTAAAGACACAATTCATGAAAGAAAGAATCGTTAAACTAGACTTAATTAAAATGAAATGTTTCTGCTGTGGGAAAGACATTGTCAAGAGAATAAAAAGACAAGCCACGGGAGAAAAAAAAATAAGAGTATCAAAGGCAAATATGATAAAGGACTATTTTTTTAAAATATATTTTATTGATCTTTTTTACAGAGTGGAAGGAAGAGGGATAGAGAATTAGAAACATCAAAGAGAGAGAAACCTCAATCAGCTGCCTCCTGCACACCCCCTACTGGGGATGTGCCCACAACCAAGGTATATGCCCTTGACCGGAATCGAACCTGGGACCCTTCAGTCCGCAGGCCGATGCTCTATCCACTGAGCCAAACCAGTTAGGGCGATAAAGGACTATTTTGAAAAATATACAAATATCTCTCAAAACACAAAAGTAAGAAAAAAAACAATCCTATTAAGAAATGGACCAAAGACCTTAACAAATACCTCACCAAAAAAGATATACCATGAAAATAATATGAAAAAAATGTTTAACAGTGTATATCATTAGGAAAATGCATATTAAAACAACAATTAAGTGCTGTTACATACATATTAGAATGGCCAAAATTTAGAACATTGACAACACAAATGCTGGGAAAGATTTGAAGCAATAGGAACTTTCATCCATTGCTGGTGGGAATGTGAATGGTATAGAGACTTTGGAAGACAGTTTGGCAGTTTTGTTTTGTTTTTTAAGAAATCTAAGCATATTCTTACCATAGGAGGAGCAATTGTGCTCCTTGGTATATATATCCCAAAGGAGCTGAAAACTTATGTATACACAAAACTGACACATGGGCATTTATAGCAGCTTTATTCATAATTGCTAAAATGCGGAAGCATCCAAGATGTTCTTCAATAGCTGAATGGATAAATAAACTGTAATATATCCAGACAATGAAATACTGTTCAATAATTCAAGTGCTAAAAAAAGATTATCAAGCCATGAGAAGTACCTTAAATTCATATTACTGAGGGAAAGAAGCCAATCTGAAGAGGTTATATACTGTGTCATTCCAACTACATGTCATCTGGAAAAGGTAAAACTATGGAGATAATAAAAATCAATCATTGGCTGGACTTAATGGAAAGAGAAGAATGAATAGGCAGCTCACAGGATTTTAGGGCAGTTCAAATACTCTATATGATACTATACTTCTGGATACACATTATTATTATTTTTTTAAATATATTCTTATTGATTTCAGAGAGGAAGCGAGAGGGAGGGAGGGAGGAAGAGAGGGAGAGAGAGGGAGAGAGAGAATCATTGATTGGCTGCCTCCTGCAGGCCCACTACTGGGGACACTACTGGGGAGCAAGCCTGCAACCCTGGCATGTGCCCTTGACTGGAATCACACTCAGGATCTTTCAGTCATAGGCTGATGATCTATCCACTGAGCCAAACCAGCTAGGTTGGATACACTTTATTATAAATTTGTTCAACACATAGGATGTTAAACACCAAGAGTGACTATGAACTTTGAATGATAATGATGTGTCAATATAGGTTTATTAATTTTAACAAATGTGCCACTCTTTTTTACTTTGGATTGATTTCAGAGAGGAAGGGAGAGGGAGAGGGAGACGGAGAGAGAGAAACATCAATGATGAGAGAGAATCATTGATCAGATTCTCCCTGCACACCCCCTACCAACCTGGACATGTACCCGGACCAGAAATCAAACTGTGACCTCCTGATTCATAGGTTGAAATTCAACCACTGAGCCACATTGCTTGGGCACAAATGTGCCATTCTTGCGGAGGGTGTTGCTAATGAGGGCGGCTAGGCATGTGTAGTGTTTGGGGATATAAGAAAAATATCTGAACCTTCTACTCAATATTGCTAGAATCTAAATCTGCTCTAAAGTCTATTCAAAACATACAAGGGGTAAAAATGAGGTATAAAGTTTTAGGTTTGAGTCCTAAATTTCCATAATTTACTGATTATGTGACTCTTTAATCTTCTATTAAGGACAGTGAGGTAGGGAAATATAAAGACCAAATATATACTGTAACTTAAAGTCACTGAGCATAGCGGTAGGGGAGACTCTTGACTGGATTGAAGAAAGGGGTGAATGAGAGAGATGGGATAAAAAGTGGGATTTTAGGTCTACCCGCATATCTTCTCCAACCCCTTACAATCAATTTGGTGATGTTATTCTTTCCGTGTCTCTATTCTTATAAGGGAGAGTCAGTACAGGTTGGACAGTTGTGCATATAAATCATAGAATAAGAAGATTATGAAACTAGCAGTAGGAAATAGATAATACATGTAAAATTGAAGAGAGTCTGTTCCAGACCCACATCAACTAGTCACTGCCATTTCTCATTAACCTGGGTTGAACCTCGTTGTGGACAGCTGTTCCTCCAGGCAAAGTGGAAACCAGTCTTTTTCAAGTTCTACTCATGACCAAGAAGACTCTTCACCACTCTCTTTTACTGCCAACTTGACAATGACGGACAAGCCACAGAAGCCCACTTCTAGCTAATGCTGCCTATCATTCAGAGCCACTTTAAATCCAGGCTCATGTACTTTTTCCTTCTTTAGCCATCTTGTCATAGGTATGAGTAAAGGGAAGGGCATCAGTGTCAGAGGAGCAAACTTCCGAAAAAATTGAGCAAGGGACTCATTTAACTTACATATAAAAATTGGATTATTGTCAAGTCTGAACTCTACAAATTTAACTCTATTATTGGGTGCTATTTAATATGTGTATCTTTTGATCAGCCTAATCTGATACCAATGGCCTTCTATCATTCGCCATCACATGATAGCTCATTTTAATCCAATAGTAACCCAGGATGGGGCATTTATCTCAAAGAAAAAACACAATTCTAAAGAGGCTATGCCTTTTCCAATATTTCAGCAGGAGTCAGTGAACATATTTGCAAAGGGCCAAGAGTAAATACTTTAGATTATGAGCACCATATGGTTTCTGTTGGAAATATTTAACTATACTATTGTAATATAAAAGCAGCCATAGATAATCCTATCTAATAATAGACAAACATGGTAATTAACCGTACCTCTGACATGCTTCCCATGGCTAATCAGGGTGATATGCAAATTACTGCCAACCAAGATGGCGGCCGGCAGCCAGGCAGCTGAAGCAAACAGGAGGCTTGCTTGCTCCAGTGATGGAGGAAGCCAAGGTTTCCCGCCTGCCGCTGTCGGCCTCTGAGCTGCATTCTAAAAAACAATGTTGCAATTATAGAAGCTAAACAATTCCCAGAAACCTGCTTTCAGCCAGCCGGGCTCAGAGCTGGAGTTGCAACAGTGTTTCAATTATAGAAGCTAAACAAAGCCCAGATACCTGCTTTCAGCAGTGGAGGTCTCAGAGCTGGAGCTGAGCCTCAGAGCTAAAGCCGGCTCTCAGCTCCAGTGACATCCATAGAAGGTAAATAAATCCCAGAATAAAAAAAAAAGAAAAAAGGAGAGGTTGGGAGCTTTAGTCACCCGCCAGCCTGAAAATGGCCCTCAGCCCCTCACCCAGACTGGCCAGGCACCCCAGTGGGGACCCCCACCCTGAAGGGGGTG
>NW_005364225.1:116143-122211 GCF_000412655.1 Myotis brandtii
ACTGCAGTTTAGGCCTGCTCCCCGCTGGCAAGTGGACATCCCCCGAGGGCTGCCGGGCTGCCAGAGGGATGTCTGATTGCCATCTTAGGCCCAATCCCCCGGGGAGCGGGCCTAAGCCAGCAGGTGGTCATCCCCTGAGGGGTCCCAGACTGTGAGAGGGCACAGGCCGGGCTGAGGGACCCCCCTCCCCCCCAAATGCACAAATTTTTGTGCACTGGGCCTCTAATGTTTTAATAAATGAAATGAGGCTATGTTAAAATTAAACTTGATTTATAAAAATAAGTAGGGGGATAAATTGGTCATAGGTGGTAGTTTACTAGTCTCTCTCTGTTATCAGTTTTTCATATTCATATGTTGAATTTCTAATGCTAAATATCCCAAAATGTGACCTTATTTTGAGATAGGGTCTGTACAGAGGTAATAAAATGAGATCCAATATGATGGGAGTCCTTATAAAAAGGGGAAAGTTGAACACAGGGTCACATATAAAAGGAAGATAATATAAAAAAAGACACAGAAAAGATAATCATCTACAAGCCAAAGAGAGAAGCCTGGAACACATCCATTTCTCACAGCCTTCATAAAAACCAGTTCTGCAACACGTTGAATTTTAATTTCTAGTCTCCAGAACTATAAGACAATAAAATTTTGTTGTAAAAGCCATCCAATCTGTTTTACTGTGTCATAGCAATTTTAGAAAATTAATATATTACATGATAGAGGCTTCCATCCACCACAATTCAACCAAGTATCACAAAACCTTTCAGCAAAATTTGATTTTCTAGATCAGAAGGTCCAAGTGTCAGAGTCACAACACAATCATTAGGTGAGCCTTTTCTTAAGCTCACTCAAAGTTAGCATCTTTTTGGATCACCCATAAATTGGGTTGGAACAGCACATTCAAATATATTCTCCTAAAAATCCAAAAGGTTCTATGAGCATTATGTCTATTTTTTTAATGATACAAGATCACAGTGAAACAACTTGCCTTCCCTGGGAGGGAGTATGCTGACATGCTTCTGTAAAAGCAGGCAACTATTCCTGCAATTGAGAGGCATTTACTTGGTGTCAGAGGAGACATCAATTAAGAGTAGACTACGCACTGTTAGGTAATTCATGGCATCAAGAAAATTTAAGCTGCAAAGTAGAATAAGTTCTGTTGAGTATAAACCAGGTGAAACAGTGAGATATGTGAACACATGATGGGAGAACATTCAAGAACGAAAGAACGAAAGAAAGAAAGAAAGAAAGAAAGAAAGAAAGAAAGAAAGATGTAAGACTCTGCAGTAAAAGCATGCTGGTACCTTTGAGAACAACAAAAATGCCAAAGAGGATGAGCAAACAGGAAAGTAGTGGAAGATAAGGACAAAGAGGTAATATAAAAAAAGACACGGAGAAGATAATCATTTTGGATGTGCCCAAAAATCCATTTAAAAATACACTGAGTATAAAGAAAAGGTCAAAGAAAATTTAAGACAGAAAAGTGAGAATGACATAATTTGACTTAACTTTTATCAAGGTCACTCTAGCTACTGTGATTGGAATATGCAACATAGACAAAGGTAGAGAAACAAATGAGTGATTAGGAAAACAATGGGTTTGAGAAGTAATGATGTCAGTGATGTCTTGGATTAAGGTAGCAGTGGTTCTCATAACTGATTGATTCTATACATATTTTAAATGAAGACACAATGGTATAGGTTAATTGTATGTAGGATGAGAAAAGGAAAGAAATTAAGGATGAATCCAGGTGTCATTGTCTAAGTAAATGAAAGGGTGAGTTACCAATAACTAATGGGGGGAGGGGAGAATGCAGGAATTGCAACTTTAGATGAGAATATTGGGAATTTCATTAGGGATATATTTTGAGATACCTTTTAGACATCCAAAGTGGCAGTCAAAATATCAGGTCAGAGTAAAAGGGAAAGACCTACACTGCAACTATAAATAAGAAAGTGATCTGTGAATAGACAACATCTGAAGCCACAAAAACTAGACATAAATATCAAGCAAGGCCCTGCAGATATAAAAGAGAATTTGGGAGACATTGCAGAACAAACTCCAATCCTGAGACACTTGAGAGAGAGAAGATGCAGAGGGGCCTAAAAGGGATGCGTGAGATATGTGAGGAAGCAGAAATGTATGTTTTGAAAGAAAATCAAAACACTGTTTCAATAAAGAGGAGGGAGTATAAAACTGTATCAAAAACTTCTGATAGGTCCACTATGATGATGACTATGAATGCAAATGTCCTTAATGTTTAAAGAACTACAAAAGCTGGTGATACACTTATTTTTTAAGAAACAAACCTTAAAAATACAAAGTATTTGTAGGTGAAATGATAAATATTATGCAAGAATAGAAGACTAGTTTTAGGGAAATTATTATCAAAGTAGTATTTAAGCCAAGAAGTATTACTACAGAAAACGAGGGACATTTAATAACAGTAATAGGATCAATCTATAAGAAATATATCAAAATCATAAAGGTATATTCATACAAAATATCTTCATAATGTATAATAAGTTTAGTTGACAGAATTTAAAGAAGAACTAGATAAACTTAAAAGCACAGTGAGAGAATTTACAGGGTGAGACAAAAGTAGGTTTACAGTTGTTTGAATGAAAGTTAAAAAATTTCTAGTAGTTAATAAAAGAGGCTATTTTTACATTCTTGTAAGCAATGTGTTTTTAAGCAGGACACACCTACAACAATTATATGAAAGAAAACAAAAACGATTTACTATTAAAATTAAGAACTAATATCTGAGTGCTGACCTACAAGTTAAAGTACCTTGTAAAATAATGAGCACCATGTAATTGTATTAATCATTTTGATGATCATTTTGGCTGTTATATCATCAAGTTATGCCTACACTATTTACATTCTTTTTTTTTCCTCTTCTGACAAAAAAGGAGCTAAGAAAGAAATATTTGCAACAAATTACATGTTATCATTGCCTCATATAGTCACGGATAAGCATATGTCCTTTAGTGTTTTTTTTTTTAATGAACTATTGCATATAATAGAAAGAGAGCAAACTTTCTATTGACCAAGACAATAACCTACAAAATGTTGCTATAGGATTTGTCCACAAAGTGATACTGTCATGCTGATCGATAAGAAACAATGATGAATAAGTCCTTTATTTCTTCCTGTATGTCAGTATAGGAGCTTGTGTGGTACAAGCAGTCAGACCACCCATTAAGAGCAGTTTTATTAATAGTTCCTGCTTACATAAGGGTACTTCATTTATCAACTTCATTGACTGCGACAAAGTGCTTATGCCACTGGCAAAGGCTGGCTCAGCCAAGGGGCAAAAAAAAAAAAAAAAAAAAGCAACTGCAGGAAAGCCACTTAAAGAATGGGGCCTGCTTGAATCAGCCAACTTAAAGATGTCCCTAAATATTCAGCTAAAGAAAATTAATTGTGAAATCAAAAGTCCTGAAGTATGTTTTCCATAAATTGTTTTTTCTAATGATGGCAATAATTATATGAAAAAGAAGGTCAAGTATTCTTTTGGTTTGCTGCATCTAATTCAATAGTAGTCTTTGAATATTCTCAGAATCTTGATGTTAATATTCATTTATATAATCAAGGTAGGCTAGAAAATTTGTTCCAAATGGTTTGAGAGTCACCTGAAATATGTCAGCTCACAGATTATTTAGTCATGAAGAGTTGGATTTGATTTAGTCTATTGTATAGGGAACCATGGTAGCCTGATAGATATATTCTTAGGCAACACATGATAAATGAAGCTAAGACTCTCATTAGTTCAGGATAATTAGTAGAAAAGCAATTTAATTTAGTGAAACATCTGTGTAACAGAATATATTTGAAAAATAAATATACATTTTATTAATTCAGGAATATGGATGGACCTGACAATATCAGTTTTATTCAATAGGAAACAATTCTACCTCAGTGGCTTTAAGAAATTTGAAATTAGTTTTGTTGTTTAGTAAATTAGTCAAGCTAATTTCAGTCCAGCCACTGCTCAAATTTTTAGAAATTTCCAATTAGCAGGATATTACTAGGTTTCAGTAAGCATATGGTACTAGGTTTGAGTCTCTCACTTTTCATGAAAATAAGGAAAAGAAAAACACAAAGAAAGACAAATACCATATGAGCTCACATATATGTGGAATCTAATGAACAAAATAAACTGATGAAAAAAATAGAACCAGAGACATGGATACATAGAACAGACTGACAGAGGTCAGAGGGGAGGAGGATGGCCAGAAACTGGATGACAGAAAGTGAAGAGATTAGCCAAAGAATGTACAGTCCATGGGCACAGACAACAGTATGGTGATAGAGGGAGGGGGTTTGGGGTTGGGTAGAGGAGGGTAACGGGTGGGGGGATGGGACATCTGTAACAGTGCCAACAATAAATATAAATAAATAAATAAATAAAATTTGACTTAAATTATAAATAAATACCACAGGTCATAAACAGAGAAAACTCCAAATTCTGTAAATGATGCTAAGAGCACTTACACTAAGTCAGATAAGAGTCTAACATAGATATATGTAAATACCACAATTTATAGGAGAGTTTTAATAGATATATAATGGAAATGTGTGTTCCCCAAATACAAGCATCAACTTTTTTTGAGAATTGACGATGTAGTAAAATGAAATTTCAGCACAGTAGATCACAAAAAAATTAAATAAATTTTTAAAAGTCAAAATAATGCAGAAAGTGTTCTCCAATCACAGTGTAATGAAACAACTATTTTAATAATAGAATCAGAGAGCAAACTAATAAACTAAAAAAAAAAACCACACAAAGTAATTTCCATCTGGAAATCATAAAATCTGTTAACTCCTGAGTAAAATTTCAGATTTCCTTAAAAAGCACAATTAAATAGAGGTCAGACAAGAAGAAGAAATAAAAAGCATCCAAACTGGAAAAGAAGAAGTAAAACTGTCATTATTCGCAGGTGACATAATATTGTACATAGAAAACCCTAAAGACTCCATCAAAAAACTACTAGATTTAATACATGAATTCGGCAATGTAGCAGGATACAAAATTAACACCCAGAACTCTATGGCATTTTTATACATCAATAATGAACTCACAGAAAGAGAAACTAAAAAAAAAAATCTCATTTACCATTGCAACAAAAAAATTAAGATACCCATGAATAAGCTTAACTAAAGAAGTAAAAGACCTGTACGCAGAAAACTATAGGACATTTTAAAAAGAGATAGAGGCTCAGAAAACAGGATATTGAAAAAAGAGAGAGAGGAAAATATTAAAAAAATGGAAAAATATACTGTGTTCATGGATTGCTAGAATCAACAACATTAAAATTTCCATACTACCCAAAGCAATCTATAGAATCAATGTGATCCCATTAAAATATCAAGGGCACATTTCACAGACCTAGAACAAACTCTCCAAAAATTCATATGGAATTAAAAAAAGACCCTAAATAGCCACAGCAATCCTGAAAAAGAAGAACAAAGTTGGAGGGATCACAATACCAGATATCAAGCTATATTACAAAGCCACTGTTCTTAAAACTGCCTGGTACTGAAACAAGAACAGACATATAGACCAATGGAACAGAACAGAGATCCAGAAATCAACCCAAGTGATTATGCTCAATTAATATTTAACAAAGGAGGCAAGAGCATACAATGGAGTCAAGACAGTCTCTTCAATAAATGGTGTTGGGAAAGTTGGACAGATACATGCAAAAAATAAATAAAACTGGACCACCAACTTACACCATACATGAGAAATAAACTCAAAATGAATAAAGGACTTAAACGTGAGATGGGAAACCATAAAATTCTTAGAGGAATCCATAGGCAGCAAAATCTCAGACATATGTGGTAGCAATATCTTTACCAATATAGCTCCTAGGATAATGGAAACTAAGGAGAAAACAAATGGGACTACATCAGAATAAAAAGCTTCTGCACAGCAAAAGAAACCATCAACAAAACAACAAGAATGCCCACTGCATGGGAGAACATATTTGCCAATGTTATCTCCGATAAGGGTTTAATCTCTAAAATTTACAGGGAACTCATACAACTTAACAAAAGGA
>NW_005364225.1:122858-146434 GCF_000412655.1 Myotis brandtii
AACAGACTTTCCAACCTAAGAGGGAAGGCAGGGGGTGGGGGGAGGTTTAAGAGATCAACCAAAGGACTTGTATGCATGCAATGAGCATAACTCATGGACACAGAGTTGTGGGGTAAGGGCATGTGCTGGGGCATGGGAGCACCTGGGGAGAGGTCAATGGGGAAAAAAGGAGACATATGTAATATTTTAAACAATAAATTTAAATTAAAAAAGAAGATATTTGAAAATGAAAGAAAGAAAGAAAGAAAGAAAGAGCACAATTAAGAAAAATTATGTATGACAATACAGGGGATAAATCCATTTGTAAGGCAGCATGAAAAAGAGAAATTATTTATGTATATTTGAGAAAAATAAAAGGGGATAAATTAAGCAACTAAATTAAAACATTTGCTAAAAGACAAAATATGAGTGAAATCATATGTGAAATATACAACTGAAAGCAACAACGGAAAAACAAACAAACAAAAAGTCATTGACACAGAGAACAGCATGGTGGTTATCAGAGGGAATGGGAATCGGGGGTTAGCAAAGGTTAAAGGGGGTCAAATATGTGGTGACAGAAGATTATCTGACTTTGGTGGTGGGCACACAATAAAATATACAGATCATGTACCAAAGAAATGTACACTTGAAACCTATATAATCTCATTAACAAATGTCACCCCCAAAATTTAATTAAAAAAAGACAAACAGGAGTAAAATATAATTAATGGGATCTAAATAAAGTTTTGTGGTATTTTAATACCTAACCTCATATTTTATTTTATTTTTAATATATTTTATTGATTTTTTTACAGAGAGGAAAGGAGAGGGATACAGAGCTAGAAACATCGATGAGAGAGAAACATCGATTCAGTTGCCTCTTGCACGCCCCCTACTGGGGATGTGCCCGCAACCCAGGTACATGCCCTTGACCAGAATCGAACCTGGGACCCTTCAGTCTGCAGGCCGACACTCTATTCACTGAGCCAAACCAGTTAGGGCCCTAGCCTCATATTTTAAACATATTTGCAGTGACTTGCTTTGTGTTGTTTTCAAGCAAATACTATGTGGATATAGTTGTACCTTATTAGTTAATTAATTTATTTGTTTTGGTGACATTTGTTCATAAGAACATAAGGATTTAAAGTGTACAACTCAATAAAACATCATCTGCACACTGCATTATGCAGCTACCATCCCAAAGTCTCTTTCCATCCCCCTTCACACCCCCTCATTTTGCCCACCTGCACCTATCCCCCAATCCTGTTTCCCTTATCACACACTGTTGCCTATGTCTATGTGATATCTACACTAATAAAAGAGAAACATGGTAATTGGCGTACGACCGCTACCCTTCCCATTGGCTAATCAGCATATCCTTATGCAAATTAACTGTCAGCCAAGATGGCGGCCGGCAGCCAGGCAGCTGGAAGCGAACATGAGGCTTTTATTTTTTAATATATTTTATAGATTTTTTTACAGAGAGGAAGGGAGAGGGATACAGAGCTAGAAACATCTATGAGAGAGAAACATCGATTCAGCTGCCTCTTGCACGCTCCCTACTGGGGATGTGCCCGCAACCCAGGTACATGCCCTTGACTGGAATCAAACCTGGGACCCTTCAGTCCGCAGGCCGACACTCTATCCGCTGAGCCAAACCGTTTGGGACCCTAGCCTCATATTTTAAACATATTTGCAGTAACTTGTTTTGTGTTGTTTTCAAGCAAATACTATATGGATATAGTTGTACCTTATTAGTTAAATAATTAATTTATTTTGGTGACATTTGTTCACAAGAACATAAGGATTTAAAGTGTACAACTCAATAAAACATCATCTGCACACTGCATTATGCATCTAACATCCCAAAGTCTCTTTCCATCCCCCTTCACACCCCCTCATTTTGCCCACCTGCAACTATCCCCCAATCCCGTTTCCCTTTGGCTATCACACACTGTTGCCTATGTCTATGTGTCATATATATATATATTCCCATCACCTTCTTTCATCCAGCTCCACAACCCCCTTTCCTCAGTCTGTTCCATATATCTATGCCTCTGTTTATATTTTGTTTGACAATTTATTGTTCATTAGATTCCACGTATAAATGAGATCATATAGTATTTGACCTTCTCTGACTGGTTTATTTCACTTAGCATAACAATCTCTAGGCCCATCCATGCTGTCACAAAGGGTAAGATTTCTTTTTTTAAAAAAATAGCTGAGTAGTATTCCACTGCGTAAATGTACCACAGCTTTTTAATCCACTCATCTACTGATGGACACTTGGGTTGTTTCCAGATCTTGGGTATTATAAATAGAACTGCTATGAACGTAGGGGTGAATATATTCTTTCAAATTAATGATTCGAGTTTCTTCACCACATCCCCAGAAGCGGGATCTCTGGGTCAAAAGACAGTTCCATTTTTAACTTTTTGAGGAAACTCCATACTGTTTTCCACAGTGGCTGTACCAGTCTGCATTGCCACAAACAGTGGAATTATGCCTCTTCTTTATTTATTTATGTCTTTATTTTAATATGTTTTTTAATTGATTTTAGAGAGAGGAGATGGATAAAGAGATAGAAACATCCATGTGAGAGAAACATTATCGATTGGCGGCCTGCTGCATGCCCCCTACTGGGGATCAAGCCTGAAACCTGGGCATGTGCCCTGACTGGGTATTGAACCATGACCTGGTTCACTGGTTGATGCTCAACCACTGAGCCATGGCCCTCCTTTCTTTCTTTAGGTCACTGACAGTACCAGGACTGCTGCTCTCTTGGACAGAAAAGCGACTTAAACTTCAGCTAAAAGGAAAACAACGCAAGTGACTTCAAACTTTCCTTCGGTCACACACAACTCTTTTCTAGCTCATCTGCTCTGGACAATAAGCAGGCTCAAACTATCCTGGGCTCATCTCATTCCTTATGTTGCCCTGCCTTCTTGTTCTCCCCCCACTGGGAGGGAGGCTGGAGCAAGCACCTCACATTTCTGAGAAGGTGAAACCTCAGACACCAGTTTGGCAGTTTGGGGAATGCGTTGGATCTCAAGTAAAATTAGAGCAACTGTGCTGCAGGCACTCTTTTCAATGTTCAACTTCCCAGCCCTGTTATCTAAACTGTTTTTGCGAACATCATTTCCTTGTCCTTAAGTCAGTGGTTTTCAGCCCTAAATATAATTAGAATCACTGGGAGGTGGTGGATAAAAAATAGGTTACTTAATTGTTGTCTTGGATCTGTGGGTACAAAGGCGAATCTCAGCACCGTTACTTAGTTTTAATCACTAAGTGATTTGTGTACCTGTGAAAGGGATCCTCTATACAAGTATTTCTCTTTATAGCTCCAGAGAATAGCCACATGGCTCGAAAACTCCCAGGTTTTATGTGTTGAACATCCATAATGACAAATTTTATATAGAGTTGTCTAACCAAGCTCGCTTTAAATAAAGTACACTAAACAGAAAATACTTTAGTATGTTACACTTAATAGAGGTGGAAATTTATACATTCATGCATATATCTAATGTAATGTTTTGGTTACTAATGAGTCTTTTCATGGTAAATTCCCTAAAGGTAAGACTGTGTCTTGCCCTAGCTGGCTTGGCTCAGTGGATAGAGCATCAACCTGCAGACTGAAGGGCTGGCCGCAGGTTCGATTTCGGTCAAGGGCATTTGCCTGGGTTGTGGGCTTGATCCCCAGTACGGGACGTGCAGGAGGCAGCCGATCAATGATTCTCTCTCATCATTGATGTTTCTCTCTCTCTCTCCCTCTCCCTTCCCTTCTGAAATCAATAAAAATATATTTTTAAAAAAAGAATGTGTCTGGTTTTCTTTGATGTTCTTCATCAGTTCCTACCTAGCAAGTTGCCTGGATTCCACAGATGTGCAGAAAAAATAAATTATTGATATGAATAACTGAAAAATAAATGACATTTACATCTCCAGCCTTAATCTTTCACTTTAGCTTCGGATTTGCTATCCTCCAATGACTAGTTGTTAAATAGAAATCTAGATTTTGCCTGCATATTGTCTGACCCGACTGTCTCACCTCACCTTCATTCTTGGAAAATCTCTAAATCAGTAAGACAGGTTCTTATTTATCCAATTACTGAGGCCAAAAATGTGTTGGTCATCCTTGATCTCTTTCTTTTCACTAGCATAACATTCTTCGGCAAGTTTTGCTAGCTATTTCTGGAATTAACTCACTTTTTTCTATCTCCATGGCTACCAGTCTGGTCAATGCTTTCCTTTATCTCACTGGTCTACTGAAATTACCTCATTTGTGGCCTTCCATCCTCTATGATTGCTCTCTCTAGTCAATTTAAAGCAACAACAGAAAAGAAAACATATTTATTGAGATATAATTCTCATACCATTCACCCAGTTAAAGTGTACAGTTTAATGTGTTTTAGCTTATTTACAGATAAGTGTAGCTATCACCACAGTCAATGTTAGCACATTTTGACATCTCAGCTATCACTTCCATATTCCCCCATTGCCTACCAGAGGTGGGGAACCTCAGGCAAGGGCATATAAGGCCTGCACAATTGTTTGGTCTGGCCCTGCCAAGGCATGAGGATGAGTTAATTAAATGTTTGACCAAATATAGCAAGATAATTTTTAAGTTTATAATTCTCTATGGCCTATGAATTATGTTATAAATATCCAAACTGCCCTTGGCAGAAAAAAAAAAAAGGTTTCCTACCCCTGCCAGCTAGCCCATACCCCATCTCTAGCAACTTTTAATCACCCTTCTATGTCTATTGATTCCCCCAATCTGGACATTCCTATGGATGATTTAAGTAATGTGTAGTCTTTTGTGACTAGTTTATTTTACTTAGCATAATGAACTTAACAACTCACAATATTTATTGTAGCATTTATCAGTACTTCAATCCTTTTTATGGCTGAATAATATTCTGTTGTTTAGATAAACCACATTTAGCTTACCTATTTGTCTACTGATAGATACTTGGGTTGTTTCTATCTTTGGGCTCTTATGAATAATCTTGTTATGAACATTCAAGTATAGGTTTTGTGTGGATACATGTTTTTATTTCTCTTGAGTACATACCAAAGACTGGAATTATCATATAACTAGTGACCCAGTGCACGGATTCGTGCACATTGAAAGGAAATTAATTAGAAGGTGGCCGGCGGGGCGGGACTGGGCAAGATGGGCCAGACACACCCTCGAGCCAACCTCCCATGGTCGCTCCCCAGCATCTGCGGAGTGAGCAGGGTCCCTCTGGCAGGTGGGGTTCATTGGCCTGGCCTGCAGGGATTGGATCGAAACCAGCTCTCCAACATCTCCCGAGGGGTCCTGGAGTGCGAGAGTGCACTTTGCAAAGTTGCTGTCGTATAGGGTGTGGAATGCAAACACAAGTGTGCAATAAACCAGATTCAGGGCTAATAGTGCCCCAGCAACAATATAACCCATGGCCAAAGGTGGAATCATGCAGCGCCGTGAGGAATCAGGCTTCCTCCTCTCTGGTTTCAGGGTGCGTCACCTGAGAATCACCACTGCCAAGTCACTGCAGCTCCGCAGCTCCTGTGTTGAGCATCTGATTAGCCAATGAAAAGGGTAGCGGACGTACGCTAATTACCATGTTTCTCTTTTATTAGTGTAGATATGGTAGCTTCTATGTTTACTCAATTGCTATATTCATTTTTGAAACACCTGGATCATTTTACTCACTGTTGTTTTGATTTGCATCCCCTAACTACTAATATGCTGAGCATTTTTTCATGTGCTTCTTGATAAGTAATCTTTTTAATGCCTAAATCAGATGCCGTTACTCTTTTTTTTTTGTCATCACTGTATTTCCATTGCTTAAAACAGTGCTGAGTACATAACAGGAGATTAATAATTAATATTTAATTATTAATTAATATATGATAAATGAGTGAATAATGAATAAATATCTACATTGTAATATAGAGTGCTTTTTAGCAATTAACATTTAAAAGTCCTGCTAATGAGGCTACTTTTTCTATGTTCTTTTTAAGGAGCAAGGGTAATGATAGAAAAATTGAGGAGAAATGTGAAGATATTAAAAGACTGTCCTCAAAGCCAAATGAGAATCTAGTAACTTGTTATTCAACGTGTGGTCCATGGACCATCACCATGAACATCACATTGAAATGGTTAGGAGTGGTCCTGGGACTTAAATGAGACCTAAAAAAGTGGACATGGCTCTTAGTTCCTGAAACTTCCATCATCACCATTAGTCCTTCTGCTAGATGGCGTTTTTGTGGGATGTTGGTCCTCTATATTCAGTATAGCACTGCCACTAGTGAAAGCATCAGAGGTGTGCCCTCGGCTGGCTTTCCTTGCCACTGAGCAGATTGAACTTGGAGACTACTGCTTATGTTTCAAGAAAAGGTATCAGGAGTTATTCTTCTGATGCATACAATAGTAATCTCTGAGATCCCAGCAACCCATTCAGAGAAATCACCCAAACACCTTCCTCTTATAAGTGTGGTTAAAACTACCTCTTTCCAGGTTCCTTTCATCTTCTATCTCTAGTGGACTGAAACTCCCAAACAGAGGCCTGAATGGAGAATGCTTTCTGCCAACTTTTGTTTTAGGCCCTGAGATATACAAGCCATGTATATGTTCCTTGGATTCAGTAAGCCCAGAACTAAGATAACGAAGATTGGCCATCTTTTCATGATTTTCTCTCCTGTTACTTCTAAGAACAAGACAAATTATGGACTAATGATGATGAATAACAATGAACTAATTATCATAAAGTATCCTGCTACTCTATAAATACTAATAGTTTACAATCCCATAGCCCTTACTGTATATCATCTGTTATGGGTATTTTACTATTAAGCCCACTATACGAGGAAAAAACAGGTGTAGAGAGATAATAAACAATGTGTGCAAGGTTACTCAGCTAAAAAAAAAGTGAAGGATCCAAAAGCAGAGCTCAGTCTTGTCTAAGATTCTGGAATTTTAACTACAATGCTATGCTGTACCGTTTCCCAACTCATGATCACTCACTATGAGCCAAACAGTATGATGGGAACTATCCACACTTAAATGCACTTAACTCTCAAATCACACTAATAAAGCAGGCATTATCATACCAATTTAAATACCTGAAAAGCTAAAGTTTATAAATATTAACTTGAAAAGTTATACACCTAGTAAGAAGAGTCGTGATTTTGCACAGTTTATCTGATTAATAGCACAACCCATTATGATTCAGTGAAACATTCTTTGTTTCTTTCTTTTCCCAAAACAAGCTTTCTACCTTGCCATTTGTATATTTTTTTTTTGTCAAGACCTGTTCACCTGAAATATTCTCCTTCTATTTCTACCTGTGATAGCTTATTTTATATGTCAACTTGGCTAGGCCACAGTACCCAGATATTTGGTCTAACATTTGTCTACATGGTGCTGTGAAGATATTTTTGGGTGAGATGAATATTTAAATCATTAGACTTTGAAGATATGAGATTATCCTCCTATGATTTTGGTAGACTTCATTTTATCACTTGAAAGAATTAAGAGGAAAAAGATTGGCCTCCCAAGAAACAAGGAAATCTGCCAGTAGAATGCTTTTGGATTTGAGTGGGTCTCTAGCCTATTGGTCTACCCTAAAGATTTTGGATTTACCAGTGTCTGTAGTTATGTGAGCCAATTATTTAAAATCTCTCTCTCATAAAATCTACCTAGTACTATTTTACTTTTTCTAAAAAAGAGAGAGTGAGAGAGAGATTATTGGAAGATACTGATTCTGGTTCTCTGGAGAACCTTAATACACTCACTACTTTCCACATTCTACCTACTAGTATTCCTGAAGCTCCATTTTTCAGGACTCTAAAGTTGATATTATCTCAATTTCTTTTGAAACCATACAGAATTCTGGAACAACAAATTCTCTTATATCACACCTATCTTTTTCCTTATTATTATTTTTATATATGCTCTTTAGAATATTACTATCAGAGAACAGGTACAGTATCTTCTTTACTTGATTTGAGTCACCTAGCATGATTCCTGTGCTACACAGTGTTTTATATGTGTTTTAAATGAATAAGAAAATGAGGGAAATAGAAGAGATTATATATTAAAGTCCCAACTAGCACTTAACTCTAAGCACTTCTTACTTTCTCCACCCCCACTTCTTCTCTCTCTAATAACAATTTCACATTAATATGTGTGAAAATCCAATAATCATTTTGGAAACCCTAAAGCATTTCAAATAAAGTTATTCACAACAGAAATTAAAGCTTCTTGCTATTATTATGTCAATAATAGCTATTTTATTTTTGCCATTAAAATGTAGATATGAATAGATGATGATGTTATTAGAGCCGGATTTTTCACTATTGAGAAAACTTGATAGACGGTGGGTTATCACTGTATCAACATAAAGAGTATGTCCACATCAGTGACAAATAAGACAAGAAACCAAATTTAATCCCTAGTGATCTGAATATAAACTTCTGTTGTTGCCATGGTATGCTCGTTCTATTTATTACCCTCATCATTTTCTATAGATTTCATTATATTATTTTATGCATCTAAAAGTAGATATTTCAAAAATAACAATTGTCTATCTTTTTTAATGCATCTAATGGAATTTAATTTTATTGCTTTCGATTCCTTTTGGATTGATGAGTTCAGGAAAATCTACTTTTTCCCATTTTATGTGTCCCAAGACTATCTTTCACTTTTTGTCTCTGTATATCTCTGCATATAATTAGATGTGAGTTAGTTCTTGTACTTCATAGCAACAGTGAACTCCTTGCATTGAAAAAAATGTTGCATATTTTGTTATTATATAATGTGGACTTTTTTAAAAATTTCATGACAAACAATTTATTCTAACTAGTTTCCATCAGTTTATGGGTGTTTCATAGGTCATTTACCTAAGGTTACTTCTGATCTGTAAACCTCCCCTTAGAACAGAGGCTCTCAACCTGTGGGTCGCGACCCCTTTGGGGGTTGAATGACCCTTTCACAGGGGTCGCCTAAGACCATCGGAAAACACATATATAATTACATATTGTTTTGTGATTAATCACTATGCTTTAATTATGTTTAATTTGTAACAATGAATCACCATAACATGAGGAACTGTAATAAAGGGTCACAGCATTAGGAAGGTTGAGAACCACTGCCTTAGAATGTCTGGATTAAGGAAAGTCACACGGCGTCAATCCCAGTTAGACTGCCCTTGGTCGCCTCACACACAGTATACTCCTAGAGGTAATCCTTCCCACAGTGGAAACATTTGATGTTCAGCAGGAACCCTAAGCAAACAATTAGTGTTCCAGAATTTCCTCTATAAAAGCTACATAATAGACTACATGCCAGATTAGTCATTTATATAGCAGATTAATTCTCAGAGGAACTACAGAGAAACTGACTCAACATAAATAAGAATAAAATAAACAATTCATTACTCTTCATGAGGAGAGTGTCTATAGTAAACATGAGAAGATGTAATGGTCTAGTTAACATCTTGAGCACTAATTAGACATCAATACTGATATCTAATACTTTATATTCATGAACAACTACAATCTGTCAGACATTTTGCCAAGTGCCTTACATAGTTTCAGTGCTTTTGGGATTTCCACAACTACCTCTGAGATAAGCAGTATTGTTCTTGCTATCTACATGCCATGCTACTAAGTTTTACAGTGATTAAATAATTTATCCAGGTCTGCAAGATGGCTAAATAGGATGCCTTGGACTCCCCTCTTCCAATGGACATTCCAGTTGGAGAAGGCACAGAAAATTTCCTTTATAAGAAACACAGAAGCTACTTGGGAGGCTTCTGCACCATGTGAAACTGTGAAACCAGTCACATCAACGTCAGTAGGAAAGATGAAGACACTTCCTTCTTACATCCCCACCCCTGGCACATTGTCATATGATCAGGAGGGAACCCCCAGCTCCCAGCTTCTTACTGAGCAGTTAAGGAATTTAACCTCTCATTTAAGATCTCAACTTTTCCAAGTTTCACCTGAGGAACTGCCTTCTAACTTGCCTGTTTCAGAGAGCTGACAGAAACCTTCATACACTAGCACCCTGGGGGCTACAGAGAACAAACAGTTTGAAGAAATGTGCATATAATGACTGGCCACTGTTCTGGAGTGAGTCGGCAATAAATCCCAGTTCTCAGATTCTCTCTAAGAAGGGAAAGTTAAGAACTAAGACAGCAGTTTGGATCAGCAAGAAGGTTTGAAAGGCCCATAGAGACTCTAACCTGGTTGATTGGTGATGGTCTTCTCCTGTATATGAGATAACCTAATTTGAAAACTGGAATGAAGACTTGAATAGATATATCTCTCAAGGAAATATACAATAACCAATGGATATATGAAAAATGCTTATCATCACTAATCACCAGGGTAATGCAAATCAAAATGAGATACCACCTCAGACTTGTAAGGATGAGTGTTATCAAAACAAAAGACAAGTGTTGGTTAGAATGTGGAGAAAAATACTGCAGTCACTATGAAAAACAACATGAAAATTATTCAAAAAATTAACAATAGAACTATGTTCCAGCAATCCGGTATACTTGTACACCTTGCACACTCTTGGTGGAAATGCAAAATACTGCAGTCACTATGAAAAACAATATGAAAATTCTTCAAAAAATTAACAATAGAACTATGTTCCAGCAATCCCATCTCTATGCACTTATACAAAATTATTGACAATAGGATCTCAAAAAGATATTACCACTCCCTTATTCACGGCAGCACTGTTCACAACAGTTAAGATATGGAAACAACATACCTGTGCATCAATGGATGAATGGGTAAAAAATGTGGTATAAACATACAACAGATTATTACTCAGCTATATAAATTTAAAAAAATCCTGAAATATGCAACAAGGATGAATTTTGAGAACATTATATTAAGTGAAATAAGCCAGCCATGAGACAAATACTACATGATTCTACCAACATGTGGTATCTAAAATAGTCACATTCATAGAAGCAAAACATGGTGGTTGCCAGGGACTGGGTGGGAAGGAAATGGGGAGTTGTTAATTGAAGGGTATAAAATTATAGTTACGTAATATAAGTTCAATAGATTATGGTAAAACATTTAACTATAGATAATAATACTGTATCATACATTTAATAGTACTGTATCATAAACGTAATCTCATATTAAGTGTAATTATCACAGTAATATTATTTTAAATTACCCAGAGATATGGATTGTAATTACTCACCATCAAATCTGATCCCAGCTCTCATTTTTTTAAATCTCATTACTTGTTGAATGTTTCAACTATCCTATCTTTTCCCCCAAGCTGGAAATCTGGATGACATCCTTGATTTTTCAATTACTTCCTAAACAATTTTAATTAATTCCTAAATGTTCTTACTCTCATCAATATTTATTCACATTTGTTTATCTCTAGGTCACCAGAATTATAATAACAGCCTCAATCATGCTAGTCTTATTTTTTTAAAAAAACAAAAAAAAAGCAAAAACAAAAACAAAAAAAACCCAACCCCTCAAACGATCTTTAATCTAAAGCATAAAACCAAGACTTGATTCTTGGTATATAGGCCTTTGGCAATCTGACAATAGACATTCTTTCCTCCTCATGTTTCACTCTCTCTTCTTAAGCATCCTCAACCCTCTTGCCACACTTTTTTTAAAAAATATATTTTATTGATTTTTTACAGAGACGAAGGGAGAGGGATAGAGAGTTAGAAACATCCATGAGAGAGAAACATTGATCAGCTGCCTCCTGCACATCCCCCACTGGAGATGTGCCTGCAACCAAGGTATATGCCCTTGACCAGAATCAAACCTGGGACCCTTCAGTCCCCAGACCGACTATCCACTGAGCCAAACCAGTTAGGGCTTGCCACACTTTTTTACCATCGACTTCTCAGGACCTTTTCATTGCATTATATCTTTACAATTTTTCTTCCATTGTTTGGTGATATTATATTAATCCTTTGGGCATATGGCATGCCTCTGAAGTCAGAAAAGTCCACAGACAAAGGAAAGAAATCTTTAGGTGAGACTCTTAACCACTTTAGGCTTAGCAGGTACAATATTATCTTATAAAATATTATAAGAGAACCTGGCATACACAATTCTCAACAATGAGTAGATCTTACTATATACTCATCTGCATGCCACCAACTCAGAGAAACAATCCTTATAATATGTATAAACCTCAGTATACAGATATTTAATTCTGTAACACATAGCATGCTATAAACTTTATTTACATTACATGGGACTCATGATATTCAACTAAAATTTACCAAGTTTTGCTGCCAAGAGAAGCCCCAGATAAATGCTTTAGAGTCAAAGAACTTCAGACCATTTGTCTAGCAACATGTAACATAGCCCGGTCTCTTTATATGGAATCACTTAGATACCAGAAGAACACTGAAATAGCAGAATCATGAGGAAAACTTTTTTTCTCAAAGTCAGTGATGAGATACTGGGAACCATCAACTTTACAGCTTTTAGTGTTACTCAAAGCGCTGGTTCTGAATAAGATTGAAAATTTGTACCAGAATGTAAATCAACAGACCACGTTATTCTTGAAGAAAGTCATACTACCAAATGGGAAATGTTAGCTGAACTAAACAATGAAATACCAGAATGTAAATGCACGTTATTCTTGAAGAAAGTCGTCCTACCAAATGGGAAATGTTAGCTGAACTAAACAATGAATCTAGAGACTATGTTATTGTGCATTTTTATGCAAACCCCTTATCTCAGAACAACCAATTATAAACACTCATGATAACCGGATGGTCTGTAAATCACAATTCCTGTAGAATTGGTCTATATCATTCATATCCAGTATTAACCATGTTCAATGCTATTTGAGTCTTATCTTTCTCTTGGGAAGAAAAAGAATATGATTCTTTATCCTAGAATTTCTAAACCAATCTATAGCTCCCCTTCCCTTCCTCATCTTGATTCAGAAATTCTGTATACCAATAGCTCAAACTCCAATGCCACACTCTGTATCTCAGCAAGACGATCATGTCTCATGTGAGTTGGTCATCTCTGCAATGAATTTAGAAAAGTGGTTTCAGGCAGATATCAAGAATAATCAATGAGCTTAAATTTATTTGTTTCCCTTTGTTCAAGGACCTCAACTATCCATTTTCGTTAGCCCAATATATCTGAATAGTTATTTTATATAGTTAAAAAAACTCAGAGTGGTTTTTACAGCAAGAGACTTAGATCCTTAACATTTGATTATTAGCAGTGGAAATGGAAATAAGTGAATGGGTTCAGGATATATAGTTTTCAAAATTGGATTAAACACTAATCCAATTTTGTTTGGATTAGTTAAACTACACAACAGATGTTAAATACTAACAAAATGTTGGATGATTTATTTCCTGAAAATATCTTTCCACCTTGTTAGAATACAAATTGTCATACTCTCATGAATTTCCAAGATGAGATTTCCTATTCTGATGCTTCAAATATGTCTGGCACGAGTCCCAGGACCTTGGTATTCCTGAGTATTGATACTCAATAAAATTTCTACTGCTATTCTCTAATAATCTAATTAGATTCCTTGGGATACACTAGATAGAAGGATGATACTTATGGGTAAAACAAATAAACAAAAAAAACCCCCACTAAAGTTCAGTTTTCTCACGAGCTGATTATCTGATAATCCGTGGTTTCTTCCTTCTCTGCTCTACTTTGTGCTTCTGTGGATCTATCATGACAGAATCAAAGATACATGTTAGGAATTTCAGAAAATTGAAGTCCTTTGTTGCCAATATGAAGGCAAGAAAATGATAGGTTGTCACAGAGTAAATGATCATAGCTATTTGTGAGACAACTCTGGAACAAAGGATATATCTATTACTCAGAAACAAGGCAAAGATACCAGACTAGAATGAGCCTCAAATTTAAGTCATTACTTCATTAATTAAGATCCTTAATTAAGAATAATATTGCTTAATTATATTAAGGAATGCAATTGACAGAATCCCACTTTGGTTAATGGTAGATCAATTAAGTTCAGTGTTTACTGATGTCAAATGTTCTTGGAAAAATATAATATTTATTTGATCTAACAAGAACATATACAGCAAGTACTTTTTGGATTTATCATTGTTTCTAAACAAGTGACAAAACCATGTCAGGATTGCTGTGATTTTTAGCTTCCCATTCTCTCAGCTATACCTGGAATTCCTACTACTTAATGATAATAACCAGTGTATTGATGAGATAAGTAGATAAAATTGTTTTAGGATCTTTCTAACACGCAAAATAGGTAGAAAGATATAGTGTAAAACTGTATTATTTATTTGGCTTCTGTGAGAAAACTTAACAAGGCTTCTGATATTTTATGCAATTAATTAACAGAGACTGAGGTTTTTAATTCAAATTTATGACTCCACAGACATATTTTATTTGTGTATCAGAAATGCTAGGGCACATTCTAAGAGAATCTTCATACTTAAATTGCTAGCTTCTTGCTTGTATCATTAGACATAATCTATTTTTTATACTTTTAATTTTGTAATTAAATCTTCACTAATTACCTCGTTTGGAAAATGCACAGCTGTGAGAATTAATAAATGGATGGTAATGGTTACTTTCATATGTTTATTGGATTTAACAAAGAATTACATGTTTAGGTAAGTGTAACTACTATTAGAATTGTATAATATACAACATGAATACAAAATATGTACTTAATACATTTTGTTAGATATAATCTGGCAGTCACATTGTCTCTCAGAGATAAAAGTATGATTCTACAATCCTTTAGCTCATTAATTAGCAGTGAGTTTACATTACATGGGACTCATTTGTCTAGCAACATGTAACATAGCATAACCTCCATCACTTATGCTAACTTACACTGACTCATTTTCTCCAGTTCTATTTTTTTTTTTCGCTTCTGAAGTTAGTTTTTCTGCCTCCTGTTTTAGTTCTTACCCGTTATCATGTTTTTTTCAGGTGCATTGCAAGTTACAATGGAAGTCACTGCAGGGGAAAGGTTAAGCTTGATAACATAGTGTACAATTAACATGTACATGTGGCAAACTAATTAAAATGATAACTAAAATTCTATGAGATGCTTCTAGCAAATAAATAATAGTATAAATAAAAACATTTATATACATCAGTAATATAATAGCACTGGGACAGGAAGCTCTCATTTAGCCACTTAGGATCCCTGAGTCCTTATAGGCATGCCCTTGTGGAATCTCCTCTCCTTGAATGTGGGTGGGACTTAGGGACTGGCTTGTAATAAATAAAACATGGCAAAAGTGGTGCTGTGCCCCTTCGAAGATTAGGTTACAGAAAAGATGGTGAACGTCATCTTGCTCACCCACTCTTGCTCTTTCTCGTGTTTGCTCTAAAGAAGTAAGCTGCCATTTGTGAGAGCTGCCCATGGAGAGGCCAACAGGTGAGGCACTGAGGGAGGACTCTGGCCAATAGCAAGCAAGACTAAGGCCCTCAGTCCGCCAGCCCCAAAGAACCCAAGCCTGCCAGCAACCAAGTGAGGCATCTTAGTACCTAATTGTCTCCCCGCCTTCCAGGTGAAACTCCTCGATGGCAGGTCTGTGAGGGGCCTGTAGGCAGAGATCCCTGCTAGCTGTGCCTGGATTCCTGACCCTCAGCAACTGTGACACTATACATGTTTGCTGTACATTTTAGGGCAATTGGTTACGTAACACTAGAATAATAACGGAGGTATTTTCATCCCTTCCCTTTGAGTGCAGTCTGAATCTAGTGATTTGTTCCTAATATGGGAAAGTGATGGGATGTTACTTTGGAGGTTAGGTTGAAGAATAAGGCTTTTGTCTAGAATGCCCTCTATCATGTTCCCTCTCTTAGACTCCTTTCTCTAGGGAAAGAAACCTGCCAGGTTATGAAGCCCATGGAGAGGAGCACATGGCAAGGAACCGAGAGAAGTCCTTGCTAACAACCAGCTGAGGCCTGAGGCCTGATGCCTCTGGACCACCCTGTGAGTGACCTTGGAAATGGATTTGTCATCAATTGAGAAATGACTGTAGATCGTCTGATATCTTAATTTGAACCTTGTGAGAAACTGACTAGGAGTCTGTGGGAATCATAATCAGTCAGTGTATGCCAGATGTTCGAGGCCAATCTGAGCGTGGGAATCCTAATCAGGATGTTCAAGGCCAAGTTGCCATAGGCAGGTGCAAGGATGCAGCAGTTTCACTGGATACACTGCATAAGCGTCCCCTTCTATAACCAAAAGATTGATGTCACTATTTGGCAAGAAGCCTCTTTTGTCTAAGTTAGTATAAAGTGTGTTACTGACCAGCCAGTGAGAGGCTGCTGTTATTTGAGACTGCTTAGTCGGGCTACTATGTTTGTATAGCTCCCATGTTGGGACTGTGTTGTGGGGAAGATGTATTACTGACCAGCCTGTAATGGCTGTTTTTGCTAGGATGGCTCCTGTGTTTGCTACTGTACGAGCAAGGACCGATTTCCTGGACTGCTTTGTCTAATAGCTACTTGGTAGCAATCGCTACTTGGACTATAATAAAGGCTCTTATATGCCTATGACTTCTCATATTGTCTTCTCTGCCTGATATCTAGCATCCAGGAGGTCCGGTCCCTGCCAGAGGGATTCGGACCCAACAGTTGGCATGTGGACCAGGATTTAAGGAGTGAGTACTACAACAGTTGGCTCACTGTTTCCTGGGGGGCAGGATAAAGGACCTGTACCCCACAGTTAGTGTAGTCGAGCAGGATTCAACAAGGAACTGAGTTCCAACAACTGCTGCAGCGAGCAGAATCAAGGAAGAACTTATTTCAACAGAAGCATACAATTAAGCCACACCCAAATTCCTAACCCACAGCAACTCTGAGATGATAAATGTTTGTTCTTTTAAGTTGATAAGTGTTGGAATAATTTGTTACATATCAATAAGATAGTTAATACAAACACCAAGATCTTAATCAGATTAACTGACAGAAATTTTCAAAGACATGTTGGGTAATATTGACCAGAAGAGAAAAAAACACCACTCAATTAAGAACATGTTTAAAGTTTAACTTGTAGAAATAGATTGTGTTATGTCAGAAAAAATATCAAGAAAAATAAAATAAAAAAACCCACAAAATTAATAGGGGAAAGGAAAGACAGCAGAGAGTTCATGATTTTTCCCTAATAAGCCTGAAGTGAGCAAGAGACGTGATTATAGTTCAACAAAGTATAGCTTAGTGTCCAGCAAAGGTAGAAATTTACAGGCACCAAGGCCAACTTTCCCATTTACAGGGTCTCTCAATTTTACTGACATAATGATAAGACTCCTTGCTTGACCAAACTTTAGTCAGGTTTGGGGAGCTTTCTTCTCAACTAGAACTCACTTTAACTTAGCCCGCTGTTCTTGGCATGTCAAGCCAAGAATCTTGCTAAGTCACAGAAGTTAAGTGTTTTGGGGAATCCTTTCTGTTTCATGTGCTCTTCCGGTGGCCACTGCATGGGAAGCAGCCCACACACTGGAAGAGACTCAAGCTCATTCTCCTAGGACCGTGGTCGGCAAACTGTGGCTCCAGAGCCACATGCGGCATTTTGGCCCCTTGAGTGTGGCTCTTCCTAAGCCTTAGGAGTATCCTAATTAAGTTAATAACAATGTACCTACCTATATAGTTTATGTACCTACATATATAGTTTAAGTTTAAAAAATTTGGCTCTCAAAAGGAATTTCAATCGTTGTACTGTTGATATTTGGCTCTGTTGACTAATGAGTTTGCCGACCACTGTCCTAGGAGCACTCCTTTAATAATCTGACTTGATGTGCTGATACATGTGGCAGCAGGCTGTCTTCATTGCTGTCATCATTTCTTGCTGCCACCAAAGAGGGTCAAAAACCACCCAAAGGAGTTAAGATGGATAGAGATGGAGTTAACAGTAAATTGTTAAAATATAGAAAGAATTGAATGTTCTTATAAATAAAACTAATGCCAATATAAATATCCAAACATGGCAAATTGTCCTTTAAATAAATATTATACCTTTACTATTCAAAGATGAACAGTTTTTGTAAAAGAAAACTTTTATAGATCTAGGTCATTAAAATTACCTTAAAAGGGAATATCCATGCAGGGTCAAAGTGGTATTTAGAGAGAAAAGATGATTAAAAATAAACTACTATAGTATATAATAAAGTAATTATTAAAATGTAACTAAATGTTCTATAATAGAAAATTAAAATAGAATCTTAAGGAAAAATTAAGATTTAATTTTGAAAATACAAAATATTATATAAAGTATTCTATCAATTAATTTTTGCTGTGTAATAACCACCTCAAAACTTAGTGGGTTAAAGCAAAAAAAAAAGTTTTTTTTTTCATGACTTTATAGTGTGTCTGATCTGTCTTGGCTATTGTTGACAATCTATGATGACATCATTCACAGGTCTGTGGCCTTAGCTGGAGGGCCCAGGAAGCCAGATTAGCAAGGACAGCTGAGACCTCTATCCATATGGTTTCAAACTCTAGGAACGGAATCTAGGCTTGTTTAAATGGGGTTTTAGGGTTTCTACCAACAAGAGAAGACAAACGCAAAGCACAGGACTTTTCCCGGCCTTTACTTGCACCATATATTTTAACATCCCATTGGCAGAGCAAGTCATTTGTATAAACCTAGATTCACATGATGGAGAATTAAACTCTTGCTCTCGATGAGAAAAGCTCAAAAAGTCACATGGCAAATGGGCATGTATACAGTGATGTGACATTACTGCCATATTTTCAATATTCTACCTCAAAATCATAAAGAACTTTAAATGAAAGGCACTAATGAACTTCTTGTGGATAATTAATAAAAAGCATTTGGCATTTAATACATTTGAAATATCACTCTTAACAGTCTTTTAACTGTACTAGAAAGATAAAATCATTTATTTCAATGATAAATATTTTCTACTTTATACCCACATCACACTTAATAGTAAAACATGGAATGCTTTCCCATAAGGACAGTAACAGAATAAAAATTCTAAATTATTCCTGAGATAATTGACTTGAAGTTCTAGTCAATCAAACAAGAAGCATAAATACAGAGGAGAGTTATTTAAAAAAATGGGAGCAAAACATCATTCTATTTATCCTTAACTTTCTATTTACTGTGGTATTATTAAAAACTGAGTCCCTTATTCTTGAACTCTTTCTTTTAGTCATATTATACATGATAAAATCTTTCTTGGACATGGATGTTAGTTTGGAATATAATTATTAGATCATAATCTCATTTTCCCCCTTACAACTCTATGGGTGAATTCCAATTATAATTCAAAGGTAAAACCCTCTTTCTTATAAATAAATATTACCTCTCATACATTCGAGAATACATTCATTTCAAAATATTTAAATAAATAGCAATCCATTATGAGTGACAGTTGCCTTGTAATGCAGGGCGCCTCAGAGGTCTGACGTTGGGAATGGGAGGACATGTCTCAGGTGACCTGGAGAATGGTGTTGTTCATGACATGGAAAGGTCAAGCTGCCTAGGAAGCATATGCTGGGGTGAGAATATTAAACATGGCTCCTTTCCCGGAGACAGTTTAGGAATGAGGTAAGTCAGGCAGATAAGGAAACTGTAGCTATGCTCGCCTTCCAGGAAAAAAAAAAAAATTGCATCTCAGCTTTTAAGGTTCTGTGATGCAATCAGCTTGGGAAGAATAGAGGGAGGCATCTGAGAGTTTCAGGTCAAGTCTGCATCATGTGAACTGGATACCTGATGCCTCATTATTCCTGTTGTTCTCTCTGAGCTTTTTTTTAAAAAATATATATTTTATTGATTTTTTACAGAGAGGAAGGGAGAGAGATAGAGAGTTAGAAACATCGATGAGAGAGAAACATCAATCAGCTGCCTCCTGCACACCTCCTACTGGGGATGTGCCCGAAACCCAGGTACATGCCCTTGACTGGAATCGAACCTGGGATCTTTCAGTCCGCAGGCTGACGCTCTATCCACTGAGCCAAACCGGTTTCGGCCTCTCTGAGCTTTTAAAAAAAAATCTTATGCATGTTCAACAATTCATATAGTAACATGATTGACAGTCAAAAGAACATCCTTCTTTTCATCTATAGATGTCTGAGAATCATTTGAAAAATGTTTTTTAAACTTGGCCGTTGTTTTAATGTATATCAAAATAAGCTTACAAAGGAATAATATTTTTTATAGACTTAAGAGTTATTTTAAAAAATGACAAAATTGTAACAGTGAAGAAAAAACAGTATTGGCAAGAAAAAATAAAAGAAAAATGGTGAGAAACTTTTGTGTACAGTTTAAAATTTTAAAAATTTAGGAGAATATTGTCAGATGGTGATTTAAGAAATCATCATTAGTGTAAGCAAGATATGAATTTTTCTGGCATTAATGTTTTGGAATATAAAATATGTGTAGCTCTGGTAAAGAGGAGAAAAAAATCAGTATTCTGATAAATATACTTGGAATAATAAGAACATAGTCAGGAGGCATCTAGAATAAGGGAAAGAGATTTAGATATCATATTCTTTCATTTTTAAAGTTGGGGTTTGTCATACTACCGATTTCATAGGCTTATTCAAGGTTTAAGTTAAATAAACTGTGTGAAGCACTTAAAACAGTGACTGCTTGTAACAGTTCATTGTGTTTTCATTTTAGTAGTTTGACTATTAATTAAGGAAAATATGTTAGTCACTTACTATGATAACTTGTATATTGAAGTAAAGGGCAGAGTGGACTATACAAACTGATACTTTGAGAGGAAAAGTAGAAAGCAGGAGGTAAAGAACCAATCCAATAGTAATGTAAAGTTCTTTAGAACGAGGAAATTAAATAGATCATTCAAAAGCTGAGTGACCTTCAGAAGAAATACAGCAAACAAATGGAGAAAAACGGTATCATGTTCAGAAGCATGCCAGAAAAATCTGGTTAGAGAAGGCTATTGCAAAGGGGTGAGGTGAAGGAATAAGGAGAACTCATTAGTAGTGACTGAATATAAATAGGAAAATACTTTGGAGATCATTTGGCCAAGCTATGGTTAAAAAAAATGAAAAAATACTGATACTATCTTAAAGCAGAAGGAAATCTTTAAAAAATTTCACAATCTGATAAGAAAGCTAATGCCTTTTGAGATCAGAAGACAGTTTAACATTGTATGAAATAATGAAAATGATACCTTAGAATTTAGAAGAATTGACCTTTGAATCAATCCAAACTACTAGTAACTATGTAACTTGCATATCAACTGAAGATCATTTTTTCAACTATAATAAGATAATTTCTTCATCTATAAAATAAAATTTTTTTATACTTCAAGATAGTATAATAAATGTTAAAAATAAACATACTTAGCAATAGCCAGGAAAACTGTAATAACGCAAAGTATAGGAAGTAATATTAAATCTTTAATGGAAGAGATTGAGAAAACAATCATAATGCGACTAAGCCGAATTTATAAGTACTAATAACATTTATATTTATCAATTTTATCTACTGGTCAAAAATAGAATCTAGGCATATTAATGTTCTTTATAATTAAAACCCATGAGGATCAAATAACATAATATATCTGAAAGCACTTAAAAATTATAAAATGCTAATTAAATACATTGGATAAACAGGTATTAAATTCTCATTAAGTTAAAGGACTAGGGCAATTAACAGATGGAAGAACAGCTGTGGTAGTTGAAAATAACACAACTTTGAAGATAAGGCTTAAAATATAAATTACTGTATAACAAACAGTAGTGTTAAACAAAGGGATAGGAAATGAGTTTTTGAAGGATTTGGGGGACATTTTTGAAGTTTTTTTATAATTTATTGAAACTTTTGGGAATGTAAGGGTGCCTTGCCGTTGAGTCGTTTTACCAGTGTATGCACCCATGTAATCATCATCACAGTCAAAATACTGAACATGTTAATTACTCCAGAAGTTTCTCTGTGCCCATCTGTAGTCCCATTTTTTTCTCCTTTTCCCCATGACTCCTATATTTATCAGGTAACAGTGGGTCTGCATTCTATCCCTATAATTTGAATTTTCTAGAAATGGAATTATGTACAGTATAAATTCATTTTTTGCCTAGCTTTTTTCATTCTCAATATAATTTTATCCATGTTATAGCATGCCTTATTTTGAATTTTATCCATATTGTGTGGCATGCCCTCAATACTTCATTCCTTTTTATGGCCTAATAGTAATTAATGGTATGGATATATGGCATCTTGTTGATTTCTTTGTGAGTTAATGAGCATTTGGGTTGTTTCCAGTTTGGTGTTGTTGCTGTTTGGTTACGTTGGTGGTGTTGCTTGTTTAGTGAATTCCATGAACTATTTCTCTAAAGTCTGTATTCTTTGTTGTATACGGCCAATGAAGTCCCTGACTGGCAAACTTAGTGGCTTGTTCATGATTAGACAGAGATTTAGAAAATGTCCTGAAGCAGTAAGTGCCCCAGTAGATACTCCAGAATTCCATGTATTTGGATGCAAGTTTTTGACCTGTCATATACTAGTGCATAACTGCAAGCAGTGTAAATATCCTGTTTGTTTTTCTGACAAAGTAATGATGCTCCTTCAATTTAGACTTGTAGGCAGTGAGGAGAATACAATGTGAGTTACATATAATTTTCAGTGATTTTATTATTTAGTGAACTTGTAATATTTAAGTAAAAGGGAAAAATATAAAATGACTGTGACTATGAATAAATGCCATTAAAACTATTTTTTATCAGGTTAGAGGCCATAATACATGTTTAAGAAATGCAACAACAAAAAAGAACTTGAAACAATGATGAATTTGTTCTCTAGATTGCATATCTGCACAAGAATACATTTCTAGTTTTGGAGAAACTATCATCAAGGAGAAAAATACAAAAGCACTATGAAGTCTCCACACAGAAAGAAAAGTGAAAATCTTACCTTTAAAAAGGAGTTCAAACTATAAAATGAGTAGAACAATGGCAAGGGCTTTGTCAGTTTATGGCTGCAAATTGTCCTTCCCAGGGAAGAACTCTAATTTTAACTTAGGCCTTTCTTCTTTTTGTAATATTAAAGTGTGTTCTTTTGTTTTGTTTTGTTTTGTTTTGTTTTGTTTGCCTGATGATAATTAAAGTGGATGTCAGATCTTTAGTTTGCATTATGCCTCTGTTTTCCCTCCAGCATTCTTAGTAGGCAAAATTAAATTGTCAGTCTGATTGTTTCCAGAAGTGTCTGTGTGGACGTGAGCGCGCGTGTGTGTGTGTGTGTGTGTGTGTGTGTGTAATTCCTTTAACTGGCTTGGGAAATACAAATGTGTCTAATGTGGACATTTTAAAATACACATCTGGGAAACCAATAAGTGTACATAGGCTTTATTATCACTAGTATGTGACAAAATGTATGTGAAAACTATTAATATTAAAAAATAGTTGCAAATGCCCAGCTGGTATGTCTCAGAGGTTGAGCACTGACCCAAGAACCAAGAGGTCACTGGTTCGATTCTATGGGGCGCGGCTACAGTGTTTTGGCCAGGTTCAAGCCTCGGACTAATGAAAGGACAGGGTCCTCTCATTGCCACGTGCAAGTCCCAGCTGGAGGGCAGGGCCCACCCAGCACAATTATAGCCAATGGCTGTGGTTGT
>NW_005364225.1:146551-157155 GCF_000412655.1 Myotis brandtii
GTGGCATCTGCTATAAAATAAAGACACGGCTTGTGGGCGCTGGCGCTGTCTCCTCATCAGGGAGCAGCGTCCCACTGAGACCCAGCTTTCATTCTCTTATCTGTCTTTCCTTAATTCTTTCACCCCCCAACTCAGTTTACCTTTGGCCACAACACGATTCCCAGTCAGGGCACATGCCCAGGGTTCGGGCTTGATCCCCAGTAGGGGGCATGTAAGAGGTAGCCAAATTGATATTGTTTCTCTTTCATTGATATTTCTATCTCTATATCCCTCTCCCTTTCTCTCTCTATAAAAAAATCAGTAAAAAAACATGCTAAAAATAGTTGCAAATGGATAGATGAAGGGTGACAACTGAAAATTTTCTATTCTTTAGGATAGTTAAATCCAATTCTATAAGTTAAGATCAATTCTCTCCTACAAGTTATACATAATAAGAAACAACAGGAAGAAAAGAAGAAAGTACTGACAAATCTCTTGTAGCTTCCACGTCAGATTCTGTCACAACTCCCTGTGTATCCTGCCTGAAGAGTACCATGCACTTCCATGCCACAACTACCACGTTAACATTAACAGCTGTTGAATCTGTATGGCCAACTCCATTGCTCCTTATAAGTTCCATTATTGTATTTCCAAATGCCCATTGGACACCTCCAGTGATTATCCCATAGGCATCATAAAATCAACATAGCTCAAACAAACTCATAAATCTCTTTACCTCCAAATATACATTCCTCCTTAAAATGTCATTAAATAGCATCATCGGTCATTTAGTTTCCCGAACAAGAAACCCTGATGCTAGCCATGTATTCACTGTGTTCAGCCTCCAAATCCAATATGACATTAAATGCAGTTAAGCATAAGTCTATAATAGCTATCAAATTTATTAGCTCTTTACAAATTCATTATTACTATCATAATTACTATTCTTTTCATCCATTTCCTGAACTATTTAAATGGCCTTTTAGTTGATTTCCCTTTCAGCAGTGTCTCCTAGCTCTAGTCCATTCACTTTTCCATAAAAGTTATGTTTATAAAATAGTAATTTACTTATTGCATGGCTAGTTTAGTCTACAGCTAAACTCCAAGCTCCTAAGAAAAAATTGTAAAGACATTTATGATCTGCATCCAGATTGATTCTGATATTTCCTATTTTGACCCCTTTGATTTAGTTATCCTGTTATTATGCCCACCTTCTATATGACCCTTCGCCCATACTACTCAAATTAGATTGTGCAATAAACTCTTTGTACCTTGAGCCCATCGTGAATACCATCATTTCATTCAAAACAATCTTTATTTCATTCATATTTAGTCATGCTTGTTTATAGATTAATTTACAGCATTTACCACAATGTATTGAATTATACATATACTGATATTTTGTTTGTTGTGTCATAGTTTGTTTTACTTTAAACTCTGCAAAGGATAAGTACAGTTTTTCACTTTGCCTTGACCGTTTTGGCACAATTTCCAAGTAAGAGACATTCAATATGTGTTTGCTGAATGAGTTAAATAAATGGCAATACTACTTCATTATTATACCATCTTAACTTATTATGTAGACATTATTAAAAAGTACATCCAATCAGCATATGTTATGTGTCAGCAACTGTGCTAAATTCTAGCATATTTTAATTCATTGAACCTCCCACAATAGCACTAACAGGTCCTATTTTATATTCTTTCTACATCATTTTAAACATTAGGAAATGGAATTGAGTACTTTATCCAAGGTCATATAGCTTTTCTAATAGCAGAGCCTGTGCTCTTAGCCTCAATAGTGTATTACCACCTTAAGTAACAAATCTCATTATTCTTCCAAAGATCTATTTTTTAACATAACTAACTTGGATTAGAAAAAATAATGACCTAGAGGTGAAAGGTTTAATAAGCCTTGAATAAATCACAAAATTGCATTTATTTAGGAAAGACAGTTTTGTTGCAAGTTAGTTAGCATTTTCTATAGACCTTGTCATGTCACTTAGAATTTTTGATACTCAGTCAACAATTTTTAAATTATTTTTAGAATTAAATGATATAATGTAAACTGCAACTATTCATTATGCTTGAGGTTTTATCATCACATGGGATACATTTTTTAAAAAAAGATGTTAATATTAGACAAACATGAGTTTGAATTCTATGACCTAGGACCTTAACTTCTTTATGTTTATTCTCCTCATCTATAAATAAGCATATTGGAAAACAGCACTTACCTTATCAAGTTGTTGTAAGCATAATGCAATCATTAAATTTGCAGCACATGTTGATGGTACCTGGTAAATAGTTAAAATGTGTGAGCTTCTATGTTTAATATTATGCACAGAATTTCAGGATTATTTTCAACTTTAATCATTTTTATATACTGCATACTTGGGAAGCCTTTGAATAATTTTATTTTTTACATGAAATGATCATATTTGTGTCTCTTTAGAATCATTCTGGAATATTCCACACATGGTCTGGTATGTGAGAGGAGAGAGTAGTGAGAGACCAGGATGGAGGCTATTATAGCTCTCCTAGTAAGAATGGATTGTGACTTAACTGTGATGATTACAGTGAATATTGGGTTCAGTATTCCCACCTTTAGGCTATCAGAGACTTTAACACTATACAAGTCCATCTTCTTACAGATTTTAGCCAAGGATATCAGGCAAGAAATAGCAATAAAAGGCATGTAGATTGGAAAGGAAGGAGTAAAACTATCCCTATTTGTAGATAACATGTAAAATGATCCTGTATATAGAAAACTCTAATGAATTCATTGACTATTAGAACTAATAAATGCAAGGTGGTGTTTTCTAAGATCATTATACACAAATCAATTTTATTTCTAAAGACTTGAAATGAACAATCTCAAAAGGTAAGAATAATTCCATTTACAATATCATCAAAAATTAAATACTGAGGATAAATTTAACAAAAGACATGCTAGATTTTAATACTGAAAACAATAAAATATTGCTGAAATAAATGAAAGAAATAAACTTGAAAAGAGATCACATGTTCATGGATTGGAAGACTTAATGTTGCTAAGATGGCTGTATTAGTCAAGGTTCTCCTAAGAAACAGAACCAATAGGAGATTATCCTATATAATAAAAGCCTAGTGACCAAATGGCGGAAGGACCAGAACAACCAGTCAACCAGTCACTATGACACACACTGACCACCAGGGGGCAGACACTCAATGCAGGAACTGCCCCATGGTGGTCAGTGCACTACCACAGTGGGAGCACTGCTTGGCTGACCAGGATGAGTGACTGCTCCTGCTGCAAACCCAGGGCCAAAGGGCAGGAACTCAGATTGCAATCATTGCCTCCTCGTCCCAGGCTCCTCCTCTTCACTCTCTGCCACCTCCTCCGGATGCCCACGTACAGCACAGCACTGCCACTGAGCACGCAGAGCTGACCCCAGAGGCTGGGAGACAGGTTCGTGGCTGCCATAGGATTGAGGCCTACTCTGCCACCTCTCAGTGCTATTGTCCCTGGGCCTGGCCCTGACCAGGTCCCCTGGAGAGGCGAGTGCTCCAGCTCCATGAAAGATGCTGGACCAGGGATCAGCCGCTCAGCAGGTGGGTCCACAGCTGCTTGGCTGATCAAGATGAGCAGCGCTCCCACAGCGGGCTGATCCCTGCAGGCCATGCCCCCCACCAGTACACAAAACCGTGCACCGGGCCTCTAGTATATATTATAAGGTTTTGGCTAATACAACTATGAAGGCTAAGAAGTTTCACAACCTACCCTCTACAAGCTGGAGAACTCTAAAAAGGACATAGTTTGAAGGACTAAGAGGTAGAAAACAATGATATATTCCAATTTGAGTCTCATGTCCTGAGAATCGGGAATTCTGAGGGCAAGAGAAGACTTATGTCCCAAATCAAGCAGTCAGACAGAGATAATCCTCCCTTCTATCTTCTCTTCTAGCCCTCAATGGATTGCATGATGCCCACACACATTGGAGAGGGCAATTTATGCAGTCTGCTAGTTGAAATGCTAATCTCTTTGAGAAATACCCTCACAAACATAGCTAGAAATCATATCAACTGGATAGCTGGGCACCCCATGATCCTGTCAAGTTGACACAAAAAATTAACCACCATATTGGCAATATACTGTATTTTTCCATGTATAAGATGCTATTTTTTTTTCTAAAATCTTTAGACTGAAAATCAAGGGGTGTCTTATATACAGAAGTCAGCCAAGGAGGGAGCTGCACAGGTGTGTAGCTGCCCATTCCTTGTCAAACAGGCTTCCTCCAATCAGGAGCCTTATTGTTACTGGCATCAGCTGATGCCATAATTGGAGGTGGAGGTGGAGAGTGCACAGATGCAACAGGCTCCAGAAAGTTCTGAGCCCATAAAGATGTCAAAAAATAAAAAGATAAATACTGGTAAGTGATTGTCTTACTCTGTAAAATTCAAATGGAATGTAATCAACTATGCAAGAGAGCATGGAAATAGAGCTGCAGAGAGACAATTTGGCCTCCTCCCACTGAGTGTATAATCAGACAGTGGAGAAAACAGGAAGAATAACTCCTTAAGATGCCAAAAAACAAGAAGGCCTTAAGAGGAAAACCAGCAAAATGTTTAAATATTGGGGGGTAGTAAGAGCTCAACCAAAGGACTTCTATGCATGCATATAAGAATAACCAATGGACACAAGACACTGGGGAGGGGAGGCTGGGGGAAGGTCAAGGGGAAAAAAAAGGAGACAAATGTACTACACTTTGTAATATTCTAAGCAATAAAAAAAAGAAATAAAAAAATGTTTAAATACTGATTTCTTAATTTGGGGTTGGAAAAATGGGGAGGGATCTTATACATGGGGGCATCTTCTTTTTTAAAAATATATGTTATTGATTTTTTACAGAGAGGAAGGAAGAGGGATAGAGAGTTAGAAACATCGATGAGAGAGAAACATCGATCAGCTGCCTCCTGCACACCTCCTACTGGTGATGTGCCCGCAACCAAGGTACATGCCCTTGACTGGAATCAAACCTGGGACCTTTCAGTCTGCAGGCTGACGCTCTATCCACTGAGCCAAACCGGTTAGGGCCATGGGGGCATCTTATACACAGAAAAATACGGTAACTCAAAGTGGTATAACGATTCAACACAATCCCTTTCAAAAGTTTGTACATAGCCCAGGCAGTGTTGCTCAGTGGTTGAGTGTCGACTTATGAACCAGAAGGGCACAGTTGGATTCCAGGTCAGGGCGCATCCTTGGGTTGCTGGCTCGATCCCCAGTAGGAGGCATTCAGGAGGCATCCAGTCAAGAATTCTCTCTCATTATTGATCTCTCTCTCTCTCCCTTCTTCTCTGAAATTAAACACCCCCGCCTCAAAAAAAAGAACTTGCACACAAATATTCATAGCAGGATTATTCATATTAGCAGAAAGGAAAAAACAAATTAGTTGCCCTTCAATTAATGATTGGAAAAACAGAGTATGGCATGTTTATTGGGTAGAATCATAAAAAATAGTGAAGTACTAATATATGATAAAATACAGATAAATCTTTAAAATATTATGCTACACAAAAGAAGCCAATCCTATTATACTTCACTAGAGGTCCAGTGCACAAAAATTTGTGCACTCAAAGGGGGGGGGGGGCCCCTCAGCCCGGCCTGTGCCCTCTCGCAGTCTGGGACCCCGCAGGGGATGTCCACCTGCTGGCTTAGGCCTGCTCCCCAGGGGATTGGGCCTAAGCTGGCAGTCAGACATCCCTCTGGCAGCCTGGCAGCCCTCAGGGGATGTACACTTGCCAGCGGGGAGCAGGCCTAAGCTGCAGTCGGACATACTTAGTGCTGCTGAGGAGGTGGGAGAGGCTCCCGCCACCACTGCTGTGCTGGCAGCCATCAGCCTGGCTTGTGGCTGAGCAGAGCTCCCGCTGTGGGAGTGCACTGACCACCAGGGAACATCTCCTGCATTGAGCGTCTGCCCCCTGGTGGTCAGTGTGTGTCATAGTGACCAGTCATTCCCAGTTGTTCTGCTGTTAGGGTCAATTTGCATATTACCTTTTTATTATATAGGATAGAGGCCTGGTGCACAGGTGGGGGCTGGCTGGTTTGCCCTGAAGGGTGTCCCAGATCAGGGTGGGGGTCCCACTTGGGTGCCTGGCCAGCCTGGGTGAGGGGCTGATGGCTGTTTGCAGGCTGGCCACAGCCCCTTCAGAGTTGGGTGGGGAGTCCTGTTGGGGTGCCTGCCCAGCCTAGGTTAGGGGCTGAGGGCTGTTTTCAGGCTGGCCATACCCGTGGGCTGGAAGCAGGTATCTGGGATTTATTTATCTTCTATGATTGAATCTTTGTAGCCTTGAGTGGAGCTAAGGGCCATCCAGTGAAGGCGGGAAGCTTGGCTTCCTCTATCACCAGGGGAAACCAAGCCTCCTGTTCGCTCCAGCTCCTTGGCCGCTGCCATCTTTGTGATGGAGTGGTGGTTAATTTGCATATTACTCTTTTATTAGATAGGATACTTTGTAATTCCACTTATGAAAGGTCCACAATAGGCAAATCTTTAATAGACATAACAGTAGATTGGCTTTGAATTTTGACATAGTGGTGGGAGAGAATGTTAAAAGGTTGCTAAATAAAATAGGGATTCTGTTTGGGGTGAAACTTGTCTAAATTATATTGTTGTGGTGGTTACACAACATCCACTATACTAAAAACCTCTGTATTATATTTTTTTTAAATTTGAATTAAATTTATTGGGGTGATATTGGTTAATAAAAGGACTTGTATGCATGCATATAAGCCTAACCAATAGACACAGTCACCAGGGGGATGAGGGCATGAATGGGGGGTTGATGGGGGGACAATGGAGGGATAAGGACACATATGTAATACCTTAATTAATAAAGAAAAAAAGTATATACATTTAAAAGTTACAATTCTATAATACATTATCTGTACATGGCATTGTGTGTGCACCACCCAAAGTCAAGTCTCCTTCTGTCACCATATATTTGGCATCCTTTTCATTTTAAGTGTAACTACATATTTAAATTATATATGAATAAAATTTTTTTATAAATCAACAGAAGATGTTTAATATTTCAAATAAAACATCAGTGGTTTGTGGCTCCTTAAAGCATTACTTCCTATTGCTGAGATTAAATATTAATATAAATATCTCTATAATTAAATGGCCAACATTAGTCAAAGATTGTATCAGAAATGTTTTCTTGGTATTGATAGGAGAAAAGGTGGCAAAGAGGAAATTCAAATACCACTTTCCAGTGACACTATATCTTAATGTATTGAAAAACTAGTCCGGGATGCAGCAGATCAACTCACTGAAAAAACAAAATTCACACAGTGTTTTTCATTGCTACTCAATAATGCATAAATATCGCTTTCATGGAAACTTGTAATGGTGACACCTTGTTTATTAAGATTCAGTGATGACCAAAGCAACTAGTCTAACTATATTAAACTTGACATTGCCTGTATATATTAAAGGACATCCAAAGTATACTTGAAAAATGACATTCATTATATATGGAAATTATGCGTCATTAAATAAAAAGAAATAAAAATCAAGAGTCAAATTTAAGGCTTGGAATGCCCTAAATCTTTTGCCAATTTAGTAATCTAAACATAGAGGACAAGTGTTTAAAAATTTTATAGCAATTTGACATTGCTGGGTCGCCCTGAGCAGACTGTTAGGTCTTGTTGAAATTATGTGGTGAGGAGCATGTGTGAATAGCTGCTTAATAATCAATCACTGTAGGACCACTCTGTAATGTTTAATATTTTAAAGTTAACTCGTACATTATAACACCAATGTGTGTAAAAATCTTTCAAGTTTAGGCTTTTTGGTGCAGCTGCCAGAATACAAATCAATACACTGCTCTCCTCAGAGAGAGTGTTTTGCTCTCCCCCCTGCACCATTTGCTTCGCCTCCAAAAATGCTAACTAGACAGCCTTTAGTGATATAGTAAAACTTGTGAATTATTTAACGCTAACACACCATGATTTTTCTTTTATCATATTAAAGCCAATCGTTCACACTTGCAGAGGTACATGCAGTGTTACAGTGGTTACTTAGTAGATAATTTCTAGTAAGTATTTTGAACAACAAAAATAACTTTTGTGTTTATACAAGATAAGAAATTGGAAAGTTCTTTAATGCTTTTATTATGTGAACTACACATCTAGATTTGTCTTCTTGTCTATCTTTTGCATTTTTAATATTTCTGATGCTCTCATAAAAGGTTCACAATAGTTTTAAAATTATAGATAAGAAACAAAGACAAAAACAGAAGTTAGAAAAGCAGAATTTCTCTAGAAATTATGTGTCCATAATTTTTAGTAATTATTATCAAAGAAGTACGTGATGATATATCAATGAACACAGTACAGATTTGGTCAAGTGTTTAGATTTTTATATTTCATTAAAAAATTTGTACAAATTTTATAGTTAAATTTTTGATGTTTTAAAGCAGACATAGGAAAGATTTACGGATTCAAATTCATTTTTTTCATTGAAAAGGTATAAATTTGAATATAACTTTACAAATAGTTGGAATTGGCAACTGACAAATAATTGAATATTAATTTTGAAAGTAAAGTATAATTTTCTCCATTGTGAATTAATTATTCTCTTCTCTCAACCCTATCAACATACATGTGTGAGAATGGTTTTAAGTCATTCTCATTGAATGTTATTAAAACTAAACATAGAAACAGTTTAAGTATACATTATTCCTGGTGAATATCATTGATATTAGTCTATATAAGATTACATAAATTAATTGGCAAGAAGAGAGTTTATTTGTTACATTAAGCCACTTTAAATGTTGATACATACAATATTTGTTCCAAGTGTGAATATACATTTAATATTAGAAATCATTATAATTCTGGTTTAATTATAAATGCAGAATGACAAAATATCTTGAGTATAATAGCGACTCACTGTATTAATTGTCTATGTGTGCTTGTGCTATTTCAATGAATAGTGTTTACAGTTTTCTGTTACAATGCACTGATTGTATTTACCAAAATGTATTTTTTGCCTTGTAGAATTTTAAATTTAAAAAATTATGCTTGTAATTCATGTCTTTCTTTTTTCAACTAATTTTTCTAGCAAATTTTTTGTATGTTGCAAAAAATACAACACATTGGGAAAATTTTTTAAGTCTGTTTATCACAGATTTTTAAACAATAATGCCTCAGATGTTGGAAGCTACCCATTTTATTCACTATCAGAAAAGTGTAAACAAGGAACACAGAAGGCTGGTGGACCTTGAGCTCTGGCAAGGGCCAAAGCTATGCACCGATTGTTTAGTAGAGACAATGCTGGCTCAAGCAATTTCCTAACCAAATAGTCTCAAAGTAAATCTTTACTAATATTTACTGACCTTTAAGATAGTCTGTCTGCTACTGGAATTACCTGCCTGACTATGGGCAATATGTGTATCTAAAATTGAATAAAAGGTTGGCAGGGCCTGGGCACCAGTGAAGCCTTTTCTCTTGAGAAACACTCTCCGCCTGGCCCCGTTTCCAAATTCATATTTCTTGTCTAGTCTCATCATTTGCACACGGCCCTTCTCCAGATCCTGAACCCAAGGACGTGGTACCACAACTTTCACACTAAGAGGGCCCATATTCTGGCCCTTTATTTGCTAAAGCCTTTCTCAAAAGATAGAGAAGCAAGGTTATGCCCACTTGAAACCCACACCTCCTCTACTAATCAAGCCTCCAAGAACATGGGACACATACTTTCCTACCAAAAAGTTCCCAGACCACTTCCAGGTCTTCTGCTGACCTCTCTAGATCTGGCCTCACAAGGGCAATCATACCCCTGATTTGCAAATTCCGTACCCTGAAAGTGGTCAAAAGGCTAGTATTTCATTTACTATTAACAGGGTTTTAGCCAGTAGGCTAGGGTGTCTATATATGTGGGAGAGACTGCGATACATAATCCAAATTGATAAAGTCAATGGGACAAGATATTGACTCAGGGTTGTGGGTAGAGAATTGTCTTCCTCTATGAAGCCATGCATCCAAGGAGCATCTATCTGGCCATTCAGGTCATATATATGGCCACTCAGGTAAATATATATATATATTTGTCAAGATGTAATAAAATGTTTTATTTAACAGTTAACAGTCCATTAGCTTAATTATAACTTTTAAATATTTATGCATATGGAATATGATTCCCTATTTGTACTTTTCCTATAATCCCAGGAAATCGCCAGGGTAGATCTGACAATCACCATCTATGAGCAATGTCATTTATTCAGCAAATATATGTTTAATTCCTACCATCTGTCAGGCACTGAACAGTAAAAAAAACAAAATCAGTAAAACACAACAAAAAGTATACACTTCATAAACAACTTCATTTTTCTCCGGAAAAAAAAAGGACTTTGTTTAATAAATCGAAGATGCTTATATTAAATGCCACAGAAGTTCTAATCCTGGAGATATGCTTTAAATAATATCTTACATACATACATAAGGATATGCAGAAACATATTTGTATAAAAAATATAAATAATATAGAAGACCGTCAATAAGAGATGTAATCAATAAACTGTGAAATATTTATAAGTCCAATATAATATAGCACTAAATAAACAAATGAATTATATAG
>NW_005364225.1:157173-190854 GCF_000412655.1 Myotis brandtii
TGGATTACTATTGAGCCATAAAGAAGAAAGCCTGTGATTTCTGACAACATGGATAAACATGGAAGACATGCTAAGTGAGGTAAGCTAGAAATACATGCTGCATGGCATTACTTATATGTGAAATCTAAAAAAGTTGAGCTAACAGAAACAGAGTAGAATGGGGGTTGCCAGGAGCTGAGGGTTGGGGGATGAGGAGATATTACTCAACGGGTACAAACTTTCAATTATGAGATGAATAAATTCTAGAGATCTAATGCACAGCCTGGTGACTACAGTCAATAACACTGTATTGTACACTTGAAAGTTATGAGAGTAGGTCTCAAGTGTTCTTGCCACACCAAAAAATGGTGATTATGGGAGATGATAGATGTGATAATTAGCTTGTTTATGATAATCATGTCAGAGTATATATATTACATTGTACACATTAAATATAAACATTTTTTCAATTAAACTTCAATAAAGCTGGAGAAAAATATAACTATATATAAAATGAATGGCATGTAATTTCAGAAAATATATTCTGAAAATAAATTATGATATTTAGATAGCATTCAGAAACATGCACAAGTCTTAGGTAATATGTAAATTGAAATGAAGTTCCAATAAATGCAGGACATTATAAAAGATGACATTTATATCAGCCAGCAAGGTCAGTGATGAGGTTTAATAGGGGAACACTACATGGAGCGTCCAAATATTTTGATGATGTGTTCATTCTTGGGTTGGTTTGGTAATCCAGGTACTCAGCTAGTCCTCTTTGTCAGTCTTAAAAGATATTTTGTTGGTGGAGGGGATGGGGGGGATGGAGAAAAAAATTAAAAAGAGTGAGAACTCATGCATATAGAAAATAGTGTGGTGATTGGGGGGGGCAGTAGGGTGAGGAAGAAGAGGGCATAGAGGAGATAAATGATGATGGGAACATAAATAAATAAAAACAAAAATCATTCACAGTAGTATCCATGGTGTAAATAGCATAGGCCGAGAGCAAATTAGTGGTAAGGGTTATAGAATTGTCATTGTCCACATTGAAAGAAAAAGAAGTTTTTTAAAAAAGAAATAACTTTGGACTTCAAATTTAATTTAAAAGATATTTTACAATAAATTAGAAAATAATAAAGACTATCAAGCAAAGATATATTGGTTTCAATTACCAGAGCCTATAGACTTATTCCAGCAGATCATTTGAAAAGAGGGTATAGTGAGAATAAATGGTGATGGACATACACTTGATTTGTGGTAGTGAACACACAATACAGTGTACCTATGACCTGTTGTAGAATTGTGCATCTGAAACCTGTACAATTTTGTTAACCAGTGTCACCCCAATACATTTAATAAAAAGAAAACCTCTAGAAGATACAAAAATAAATCATTTCATATTTTATTATTAAGAAAGAAAAGATGCTTGTGATGGCTGAATTTATGGTGGCTATAAGATTTTTTTCTAGAGTGGAATGACAGTAGTGCTACAGTTCTGTTATGGTGACAGCAAGGTCATTTTTATGGGACTGGGGTGGGTAGATGACATGGTTTGAGAAGATTTTAAAAAATATCCTAGGAGGCCAGATGAATTATCTGAGAGACTTAGAAGTCATCAAAAATGACATAATTAAATTCTACCTGCGTATACTAGATATTCTCTATCTCATTACTTCTTCCCCTTTCCCAAATTGTGTTTTAGAAAGATGAAGGAATAATAGTTTGGAGAGAAAAATTATACCAATTCTTAAGAAGTATCTATGGGGAAAAGTATGCAAAGTAGTTGTAAGGACAAAGCCAAGTGTCCATGAAGGTAAATAAATCATTCAGCCCTAACCGGTTTGGCTCAGTGGATAGAGCGTCAGCCTGCGGACTCAAGGGTCCCAGGTTTGATTCCCGTCAAGGGCATGTACCTTGGTTGCGGGCACATCCCCAATAGGGAGTGTGCAGGAAGCAGCTGATCGATGTTTCTAACTCTCTATCCCTCTCCCTTCCTCTCTGTAAAAAATCAATAAAATATATTTTTTTAAAATTAAAAAATAAATAAATCATTCAATAAAAAACTTAAAAGGTACTAACTTATCTCATTAAAATAGCATACATTTGTGCCCTGGCTGGTGTGCCTCCATTGGTTGAGCATCGTCCGTGGCACTGAAAGGTCGCTGGATCGCAGTCAGGAAACATGCCCAGGCTGTCTGCAGGCTGGATTCCCGGTGGTGGCACATGCTAGAGGCAGCCTATTGATGTTTCTCTCTCACATCAACGTTTCTCTTTCTCTCTCTCCCTCTCCCTCTCCCTCTCCCCCTCCCTCTCCCTCTCCCTTCCTCTCTCTCTCTCTCTCTAAAGTAAATAAAACATTTATAAAAAATAGCATAGAGTTATAATAATCACTGGGAAATTTAGATAGGCAGAAAGCAACAGATATATCTCTCAGAGGACAGACACAAGGTAGGTAGACACTTTTGCACAACATATATAATAGAGAGTTAAAATATATTGCATTATTTATAAGATTTTGTAAGAAATCAGTGCTTACAGGCTCATTTCTGACATTTTAAACATGTCTCTACCTTCAGTTGTAGTCCCCACCATAGACTAAACCAGTGTCTCCAGTTCACTTCTATTCATTCCCAAAGTATTAATTAAAGTTGGCTTTCTCATAAAAATTGTTCACATAAAATTATTATTTAATACTTCAGAATAATCTGGCATCTTTATTCCATATTCATTACATGTCACACAGTTTGTTTTCTGACATTCATCTTGTTCCTTTCGCTGCAGTAAATTTATTTTCAAATTCCATTTTAGACTCACTGAGGTCAGATGCCTTTGACAGAAATGTTTCCTTTCTCTGGTTTACAAAACTCACAAAATGGCTTTTAACATAGTTTTTCTGTAAGATCCTTGAACAAAATCTGTCACACATTGTACTACAACCTTATATTCTTCATGAAAATCTTAAAATTTATTTTGAGCCCAATATAGATTTATCAAGGAGTATGATTAATTTGGCACGAATAGTCATATCTAAACATGTGTCCAAGTAGCCATAGCTACTGCTTCATATGGCGTTATTTTCATTATCAGATGGAATACATGCAATTCGATATGCATATGCACATACAATACACAAATACTTTCTATAAAAGTAAGCTTCCACAGTCATACATTTATTTTATATTATTATGTCCAATGCAGTCTTAACTATTCATAGTAGTGAACCACTATGTTCTTTTTCAAAGGGGCCCATTGGCACTGTTAAACTTTGGTATTTATGTAAATCTATATTCCAGGGACTAATGCATAAAAGAACCCCAGATGCAAACATTTTAATTTATTTATCATAGTACTAAAAATAGGAACAGTAGTATTTTAGAGGCCATGAAGGCCACACTCATATCTAATGCCTAAACCATTTCAGCAAAACTGTGACTGTCTCTATGGTCATCCATTTTTCTTTTGAATATATTTCAAATAGAAGATTGATTACTTTCTCAAAGAAAATTATTATGTTTCTGGACAGTTCTACTATTTTTATTAAAAACGGTCATAAACTTCCCATGCCCATCCAATGGTTCTGATATAGAAAAACACAGTCTGATATTTTCTTTCTGTGTGACATCTATGTGATTTCCTGAAGTCATCCTCAGTGTCATTCTAAGCCACCAATATTCACCGTAAGCCATTTCTCAAGCTCAGATCAGTTTATTTTTGTCATAGCTACTTAGTGTTTACACACAAGACAGGTATCCCTCATGCTGCTCACTCTTGGAATTGAAGGTAAATGCAAAACATGTAATAGTATTAATGTTCCATGTGTTCATTTTAGTTGTAATCAGCCCTGTGCACTCCCACCATCCTTTATACATTTTTTTAAAATGTTGTTTATTTCCCTATAATATTGTAAACACACTTAAAGGTATACACCCTGTGTTATGTTAATACTTCCAGAATGTCAGGGATTATGTTTGCGTATCAGAGATATCTCACAAAAGCCTTTTAAGTAATATTCATAAGTGGACTTGAACTCTTTGTAACGATAAGATGATACCATATTACTAAGCTTTGAATTATTGGTTATAACTAATGAGAATTATTTAATATTTTTCTAATTTAAAAATTTGGGAATATAGAAATAACTTTACAATCTACCTCTGTTAGGATTGATTTGGGAGATAAAACTTTTATTGGTAACTTGAGATACTGAATCATTTGAAATACCAGAAACTATCACTCTATTTTAATTTTAAAAAAAGAGCATTCACTTAAACTTTAACTTTGAGGCAATATGCTTCTGGTTTGCTTGATTAAAAATGTGATAGTGGAGGACTCTTTCCCCCTCCCCATGTGGGAGTGGGCTGAGAATCTTTCCCTTTCCCCACATGGGAGTCTATACTTGTTCTTCAATAAATTTCCACCTTTGCTATAAAAAATGTGACAGTAGCTTTTCCCCCTACTAGAATAATAAAGTATTGTGTTTGAATTTACTTTAAAATAGACATGTGGAATATTGGCCTTTATTAATTCACATGCCATTCTTATAAATTGTATAAGATCTAATTATTACTTTTATTAATATTTTCTTAACACTTGAAAATTGATATTATATAAACTATTTTTTAAAGTTAGATTCATTCTAAAATACAAGGTCAAGAAATCATGAGTTTTCTATGCCAGGTTTTAAGTGTTTCCTCTTATAAAGAGAGCTATAATAGGAGCCACACAAAAATTGATTTCAGGCATCTTCCTTAATGCACATTCACAGGTGATTGTATACACTCAGATAATCCCAAACATTAATCAAACAAAAGCCTGAAACAGAATCTTTGAGTTTGTGGCTCAAAAAAGAGTACTCTGTACCCCCTACCCACTATCTCAGGCAAAAGACAAAATAGGGAACCTTCAAGTGAACTGCTTGTAGAGATTGCCAGTGTCAATAAAAATCAAAGATGGACACATTTTTCTCAGCTGCAATTTTGCATGGACAGCTGACTTGGATAACAGATCTAACACTTATTTGAGCAGTAGGAGAAGACATTTTTTTTAAAGTGGAAATAAAGTATGGCAATGGAGTAGCTTATAAGACTATCATTTGGTTTGGAAAGGATGTGAGAGTGTTTATGTGTTAATTTTTCATATGGGCTTGAGCTACCTTACTGGCAGATGAACAAGGAGACTAAAGAAGAGTGTACAGCCAGTGTCAAGACTCAAGGGTTGCTGGAAGGGTTTGATACAAAGCTAGAAATTATACAAATTATCTAACTGCTCCTTCAAGGAAAACTACTACTATATCTGTTACCTAGAGGACATCAGTGGTCTAGTCATCATTAATCAAAGAATAAATGCAATCAGCAATCAGTTGAATTATTTAAGAAAGACCCATGGATTTTCTTCCCACCTGCCTCCAAGCTTCCAATATTAGAGGTGTTTACATAAAAGCTCAAAAAAATTAACTATGAAACACCATTTGACCCCGTGATCCCACTTCTAGAAATATATCCTAAGACACCCGAAATACCAATCATAAGAATGTATGCACCCCTATGTTCATAGAAGTGCCATTTACAATAGTTAAGATCTGAAAATAGCCCAAGTGCCCACAATAGATGAGTAGATTAAAAAAAAAAGCTGTGGTACATTTATATCAAGAAATACAATGCAGTGGTAAAAAAGAAGGACCTCTTACCCTTTGAGACTGCACGAAGGGACTTGGAGCATATTATGCTAAGCAAAATAAACCAGTCAGAGAAAAACAAGTATCACATGCTCTCACTCATATATGGAATCTAATGAACAAACCAAACTGATGAACAAAATAGATCCAGACACGTAGAAGCTTAGAACATACTGTCAAATCTCAGAGAGAAGGCTGGGGAGGGTGGGTGGGAAGAGATCAATCAAAGAACTTGTATGCATATATGCATAAGCCATGGACACAGACAATAGGGTGGTGAAGGCCTGGGGTGGGCGATGGGCTAGAAGAAGTCAGTGGGGGTAAAAAGAGGACATATGTAACACTTTCAACAATTAAGATTTAATTTCAGAAGAGGACATACAGACGGCCAAGAGAAATATGAAAACATGCTCAAAGTCACTAATCATCTGAGAGATGCAAATCAAAACAATGAGGTACCATCTCACACCTGTCAGAATGGCTATCATCAACAAATCAACAAACGACAAGTGCTGCTGAGGATGTGGAAAAAAAGGAACCCTAGTGCACTGCTGGTGGGAATGCAGACTGGTGCAGCCACTGTGAAAAACAGTATGGCGTTTCCTCAAAAAACAAAAAATGGAACTTCCATTTGACCCTGTGATCCCACATCTAGGAATATATCCCAAGAAAACAGTAATACCGATCAGAAATGATATATGCACCCCTATGTTCATAGCAGCACAATTCATCATAGCTAAGATTTGGAAACAGCCTAAGTGCCCATCAGCAGATGAGTGGATTAGAAAACTTTGGTACATCTACGCAATGGAATCCTACGCTGCTATAAAAAAGAAGGAATTCTTACCATTTGCAACAGCATGGATGGACCTGGAGAGCATTATGCTAAGCAAAATAAGCCATTCAGAGAAAGATAAATGTCAAATGATCTCACTCATTTGTGGAATATAATGAACAACAGAAACTGATGAACAAAAATAGAACCAGAGACATAGAAGCATCAAACAGACTGTACAACCTATGAAGGAAGGTGGGAGGTGGGGGGGTAAGAGATCAACCAAAGGACTTGTATGCATGCATCTGAGCAAAATAAATGGACACAGAGAGTAGGGGTGTGAGGGCATGTGCTGGGGGGTGGGAGCAGCCGGGAAGAGGTCAATGGGGCAAAAAGGAGACTCATGTAATACTATAAACAATATAGAATTTAAATTTAAAAAAATAAGGTTTAAAAATAAATAAAAACTGTATAGGGTGGTATTAAGCCAGAACCAGGACAAGTGTCACTCCATCATTTCAAGATGGGAGGGAAGCAGAGTAGAAGAGCTCGCCATATCCTCTTCCCGCCTTCAGGTATTAAGGGACAAGCTCCGCACTCGGTGTATGTGCTGGGAAGGGGTCAGGGGTGGGAGCACTTTTTGAAATCAGATATGAGTTTGAAGTTTAAAACTGGATGAACTTTTAATAATTGGAATTACTATGAATTTATGAAATACTGGTATGCTCAAGTTGTCATTAAATGGTCTGCTGCCCACTAAGAAAGAGATAGGTCTAAAAGATACAATTAAAAAAATAAATGATGAAAAACAGAAGCTTCTTGTAGTTATGTCTTATCAAGTTGAGATAATTGGGTAATTTGGTGGCATCCACTGTTCTAATTATTAGCAAAGTGAAAATGGTATTAAGGAAGCAGATACAATTGGATTTAAATCTTGGCAATTTAGCTTATAAATTTATGTAATTATAAATACCCAATTTAAATGGGGAAGGATGGTGTTGGTAATGAGAAAGAAATGACAAAATAACTAGAAAAATGTGCAAGAGATCTGTTATATATTAGGCACTGTGTTGTATTTAATATTTTATTGCTTCCATTGTTGTTTCATAAAAATTTTTTAAAACTATACTCCTCTTTATCTTTGCATAGATAACAATTAACCAATTTAATCTAAAAAAAAACATCAAAGTTTCTGTTGTGTGTCTGCTGCTATACTAGGTGCTTGAGTGACAATAATTACTAAAACATGTCTTAAAATTACAGGTGTGATATTGTGGTGGAAAACAAAAATGAAAATAAATTGTATTCTTTACGATCAAATTAAGAACTGACTTAGATAGGCTTATTGATAAGGCATAAATATTAGATATAGACATAGATGGAAATTAAGCTTCCTCTATATATTGGCTTGCAAGCTATTATGAAATAAAATCTTGCAGTATATTCTTCTATACAAATTTATTAGGAAATGGGCAAAAAAATGGTCATATTCTTTACTCTATAGCCTCAATTACGTCTCATAGATCTGTCACTTTCAGTAACCAATCACACTAAATAAATACTGAGAAGAGGCAGATCAAGAATATCCTAGAGGCAGAGCTCTATTAGCAATCAGCAACTTCTGAGCCCAGCGCAGTTTAGGAATCCATCAGGCACCATCCCAAAACGTCAACTATTATGAAAGATTCTTATGTGTTGCTTTGTTCAAGGATAGGGTATATCTCCAAGATATTTTAACCCAATTGATAAAATATTTTGAGTCCATCTCCTATTTAACCAATAAGAGGTTCTTTCTATAATTAATGACATTAGCAGTTATATGCATAGGAGAAAAAGACAGTAAGTACTTCTCAAACTTCTCTTGAGATGACTTTCTGATAAAAGCTGGATGACTGTCCTTGATCATAAAGTCGTGGTTAATGTATCTGATTACACCTAGACTACAGCTTAAACTACAGCATATACAGCAATACACTCTATGCTGAAGAATTTTAAATTGAATTGCCTACCTCATAACAGGCAGTTCTCTGATGTAAGTATGAAATAAATATTAGAGGGCTTCAAATGACAGCTGAATGATTTTCATCCCGCTAAAACTAAGTTCATGTATTTTCTGCTTCAATTATCACAATCAGATACTGAGATTTGGCAAGTAAATAACACTCCAAAGCCATACACTTGGTAAACTAAAGAAATGAGTGTCGGAGTGTGATCTTTTGGAATTTCACCACTTTACTATAGCACTCTACTTACAATTATTCTAAAATTGACAATGTTTGCATCTTTCCTATACATCTTCATTCTAGTATATACACTAAGCCATGTTCATATAATTAATTTTTTAATAAAGAGGATCACTATATTTTAAAGAAGATTATACAAAAAGAAGCTAAAAGCTGCCCAAGTGCCCATCAGTAGATGAGTGGATAACAAAGAGTGGTACGTTTACACAATGAAATACTACTGAGACAAAAACAAAACAAAACAAAAAAAGAAGGAAATTCTACCCTTTGCGACAGCATGGATGGACCTGGAGGTGATTCTGCCCTATCAGAGAGCAAATAATATGAAATTTAGTGTTTCAGTCTTTTCATTCCCAGCTTGCCTGTTGCTTGCAACATTTGGTCACACTGTTCAACCCTTTTATTCTGGGTCCCAACAATAGCCTTGGAGGGCCTTCTTTTTTGGAAACCTACTACCTACATGTTTTTGCTTAACCTAGTGTTCTCTTTGAATGTATCTTTATGTGAACAATCCCTTCTACTTGTCAATCAGAAATCTTAAGTAATTTTCTTTATGAGGTCTCTGAATTCTATAACTTTGAACACCCAAACACACACATAGTACTCTATAATTACCTCTTTTACAAAATACGTTTTTGAGTATTATTATTTGTATGCAGATATTATCACTATTAACTTGATTATAAAGTCCTTGCAGGTAGTGTATCATATTTACTTCATCTTTACATTCCCAAAAGCACTTGGCAAGGAGTTTTGTACATAACTTAATGTTAATAAATGCATCTATAAACATGTGTGACATAGGTGGATGAAAAAAACAACCAGCATCGTAGAGTAACACTGTGATATATACTTACAACTTGATAATTTTATAGTGGACAAGTTAAAACAGATTATTAAGAAATGAGTTTAGTTCTGGCTGGTGTGGCTCAGTTGGTTGTAGCATCGTCCCATACACCAAAAGGTGGTGGGTTCACTCTTGGGTCAGGGCACATATCCAGGTTTCTGGTTTGATCCCATGTGTGGAAGGCAACCAACTGACGTCTCTCTCTCACATTAAAGTTTCTGTGTGTCTCTCTCTCCCTCCCTCTCTCTAAAATCAATAAAAAACTGTTTAAAAAGGAAATTAAAGCAATAAACTCTCTGCAACTCTGTAAATTGAAAAAAAAAAGTTCAGTCATAATTCCTTACTCTAAAATGTATCAAAAATACCACAATTTCCCAAAATCTATTGTTTAATATATTTCTTTAATTTTAAGTATAAATCTGCTGTAATAATATATTTGTATCTATTTTTCAAACCCAACATTTTTCTTCTTCTCATACTTTATTTATTATATCACTATTTTATTAAAGGTAAAATTTCCTTTTTTTACTTATTCATTATACTAAATTTTATTGATGGCGCAGTATGTACCAGAAATACAAAGGGATGTGTGTGTGTGTGTGTGTGTGTGTGTGTTTTAATATATTTTTATTTATTTCAGAGTGGAAGGGAGAGAGAGAGAGAGAAAGAGAGAGAAAGAAACATCAATGAAGAGAATCATTGACCGGCTGCCTTCTACACGCCCCACACTAGGCATTGATCCTGCATCCCAGGCATGACCCAGTCATGTGCTCTGACTGAGAATTGAACATGACTTCCTGGTTCATAGGTCTATGATCAACCACTGAGCAACACCAGTTGGGCAAGAATATATGTTTTGACATGTAGATTTCATAGTCCAAAAAAGGATGACACATATAAAACAAAGAAGTGATAAAGGAGTTGTGCATTACTCAGAGAAGTTGTACCACTATACATAATATTACAGCGTGTCTTCAGTGTTGAAAGTAGGAATCAGTAAAGACCTTATAAAAGAGATTGCAGCTGAATCTTGAAAGAACCTGTAACTATGTATTAGCATTTATTCTTTATTTTGCACTTTACTAATAACTTTCCATGTTATAGTTTATTGAAGTCTCTTTAACACCATATAGAATAAGTTTATTACAACCCTTTGATTTTTAGTTGAACGAATGGGACCTCATATAGTTTACATAACCTGCCCAATATCATTTGACAGATTAGTGGCAAAACTAATATCCAACCAAGTTGAAGTGTCTCTGAAATCCACACTGTTAACTATTACATGCTACCCTGCCTCATTATCTTCTACTGGGAAATGTGTTTGTTCACATTTTTTCCCCCTCAGATGACAAGGGAGCAGGTTATATAAGACAGTAGAAAACTATGGAAACACAGTTAAGGAGGTATGAAATAATATGTACATGTGGAAAAAGATTTGGAAAGTGGGCAAGCATATGTCTAAACATGAGCTCAGCTTTTTCTTTTTATGACAACTTACATAAAATATTTGCAATTCTTTGTAAGTAGTAACCACTGTAGAAGACACTATAATTGTGAAATAAAAATAACAGAATCAATCTACATGTCTGTTGATGGATGAATGGATAAAGACAATGTGATATATATGCATGTCACATATATAAATTATTCATCCTTAAAAATAAGAAAATCCTATCATTTGAGACAACATGATTGAAAATGGAGGGCATTATGCTAAATGAAATAAGCCAGATACAGGAAGACAAATACTGTGTTATCTCAGTTATAGGTGAATCTAAATATGTCTATCTCACAGAAGAAGAATAAAGGGGTTTTCAGGAACTAGGGGTGGAACAAATGGGGAGATATTAGTCAAAGAATACAAACTTTCAGTTATAAGATGAATGAATTCTGGAGACCTAATATACAGTGTGGTGACTGTAATTGATAATATCGTATTGTATACTTGAAAGTAACTGAGAGTAGACTAAGTATTCTAAGAAAAAAAATGGTAACTATATGAATTGATGGTGTGTTAGTTAACTGGAATCTGGTAATCAATTTTTAAAAATGTACACACATATCAAATCATCATGTTGTACACCTTGAATATATACAACTTTACCTGTCAATCAAACATCAATAAAGCTGGCAAAAAATTAAGGAGGTTTTCAGTAGTAGTTGACTCTTAATAATGTACAAGGTGTAGCAAGTGCTGGAGGGTACAAATTATTGTATCCCCACAAATACAGGTAAAATAGGATATGATAACCATTTCACAGAGGAAAACACTGAGGTGCAGAGTTATATAGTGATTAGATAGAAGAGTCAGTACTTGGAACTAAGCAGTCTGTTCCACAACCCACTTTCTGAACCTCTAAACTATATTTTCTCGAATGAATATATGCAATCATCATTCTTCATCCAGTTTTTAAAATATTACATATTTCAAAAATTTATTTATTTTATCTCCTTTTAGGTCATCTTTCTAAAATAGATCAGAGTTTTTAAGAGTGAGCTTGATAAAAATTAAATGGGCATTTGGGGCGGGGGTGGGAGGTGGGAGAATTGATTTCATGTGGTGATGCCAGAATTATGATGGTTGTGAAACTAGCAAAAGGCAGTAGCTTAATTAGCATTAGCCCTAACAAAATAATGCTTTTAAAGAAAAGATAATAAAGATATACAAAGATAAAAATGTATTTGCTATTCACTGAGGCATTACAAATCTAAATAAATGTGAAGGCCTAATGCTTCTAGGCAAAGGAAGGACAAATGTAAATGGATATGATTTTAATTAAAAAGTAACGTATGCTTGTATATGATGAACATAATAGATACAATTATAACAGTTTCCCTGGTAATGTTTCATAAATAGAGTAGGCTAGTCTTCATGCGTGCGCATGCTTATGCATGCATTATGCCCTACCCTTGTTGCATTTCAATATAGCTAATTATGTCCTTTTTCCTAATATAAACATTTTTTAGCCATAAAGAAAAGATAATTGATGCCAAAAGCTTGTCATTAAATATTCTTTATATGTTGAACAGTAATGATTACACAATACAATGTGTGCATCTGAGTACAAAGCTCAATGCATTAAACACATATTCCAGGTTTGGTTTTAAAAAGTATGTCTTTCACCTCTACCTGTCTTAATGGGCAAAACTCATTAAGATTAAATTGCCTTGGATTGCTGTAAATATTTTATAAGTTTAATATAATTGCAATCATGTTCAATAGTTTCTTTATTTGAAAGAGAAGAAAAGGAGAGGTGCTACGACATATATTAGAAGACAGTGGCTTTTCTTCAATATCACAGTTTTCAAACATCATTATCTTTCTGTTTTAGAATAGATGAATTCCTACAACTTTTGATCAGGATTGTTAAACATTCACACAGCCTTCTTCTGTAAGGCTTACATAAGACTCATATTCAAAAGAACAAAGAATAAACATATTCCATTAAAAGCCCAATGTGTTTCAAAGTCACAATTAGCACATAATACTGTGTACCAAAGATTTTCTAAAAAATGTACTACAACATTGTTAATGAAAAAGGTATGGAGAATAATTTTTCAAACAATAAAACATAATGTACTATGTGCATTAACTGGTTTTACTTAGTGATATAACTATATTTTAATTTTTAAAGCTTTCAAAAGTGTATTTTCTGATATGAAACTATTATCTTCATGTCATTGCTAATGATGAATTCTCTAATATTTCCATATTTTATAAAAGGTTTATTCAATATTGTTTTTAGACTATACAAATTTACAAATCTTTCTCTTATATGTTATTGAGTCACAAATATCTACTATAACTTTTAAAAGATTTGAAAATTATATAGCGAACTAATATCTCTGGGATGTCTTCCTAAAAGTGATTCTATACGTTTAATAATGCTATTTGTTTTTAATTATTAATAGACCAATACAATTGCAAGCATTTTATAAATCATCCAATTCATTGTTCTTCTGTAGTTATTCTTTGAAATGTCAAGATAGCTGATGCACTCCCTCCTTTGTTAGATAGAATATGTTTTGATTTCTAGCTACAATCAGGTATTAAAAAACAAAATAACATAGTTCTAATCTTACATTAAATATATATTTCCAAGCCTATGAATGTTAGCAATAAGAATTTAGAATATCAGAATAAAAAAAAAAGACTTGTTTCTAATTAAGGCACATCATCTTAAGTGAGAGAAAGAACCAGGCCAGAAATCTGAAGAGACTTGAAAGTCACAACTTAGGAGCAAGGTCCCAAGAGTCACAGACATAACTAGTTATGGGCTTTTAAGTCAATTTTTTAAAATATTTTATTGATTTTTTACAGAGAGGAAGGGAGAGAGATAGAGAGTTAGAAACATCGATGAGAGAGAAACATTGATCAGCTGCCTCCTGCACATCTCCTACTGGGGATGTGCCCGCAACCCAGGTACATGCCCTTGACCGGAATCGAACCTGGGACCTTTCAGTCCGCAAGCCGACACTCTATCCACTGAGCCAAACCGGTTTCGGCTTAAGTCAATTATTATACCTGGTTTAAAATCCTCCCACTGTACTTTCCTGTATTAAATTTTTCTGATTGCTCAATTAATAATTTTTTTTTCATATCACAGTAAGTACAGCTTGTATAGTAATGATTTATGTTTTGGTCATAAGATAATAAGGACCATATCAGTGCTAAAAATATAGGCACACAAGACATACTTGTTGAACAGTTCTAGTTTAAAAATATTATTTGGAATATGCATTGTTGAATAACCAGGTCATATAAAAATGGTGAAAATTCGTTTTGTATATACTTTTTCTAATATAATAAAAAATCGCAATGTTTCAGAGCAGAGATGGATAAATATTTTAAATTATTTTAAGGATTTTCCATTTTAATCCTCCCTTGATCCAAAACATTTGTGTTTCAGGCCATTCTACTTATAATCCCCTTTTAAGACGTTGTATTTCCAATTGCCAGGGAATCTAAAACAAAAATTCCCTGGCCTATTGGTGTAACCCACTTAATGAATCTTATCATGTAAAAGGTGCCATTTCTTGATGTGAAGACTTATGAATATACATCTATCCAGAATTTTCACGTTTCCATATTTGAGGGCATTTATGTTCTTTTTATTTCCAACTTTTAAAAATGTATATAATGCTTTCTTGTTACATATAAGTTTATTCCAAACTCGATAGAACTGTGGTGCATGGAATGTGGAGATATCCCTGTTTGTAAAAAGCCTGATATTTTATAGTTGTACATTTCCCCTTTCCCTCTAATTTTGGAGGAATTTCTTCAAGCAATTTACTGGGTTAAACATTCAAATTTTACCAGACACAGTGGAAGTCTTTTCTCTTCATATTTGAGTCTGACTGAGAGAAAGAGTAAATATACTAATATTTTAAAACATTCGATTGAGAACAAGTTTATTCTTGTTTGTTCTTTAGTAAAGTTTAGTACCTTCTGTCTCATGATTAAATGTGTACATTAACTGCAGTTATCTCCCTGTGGCCAGGCAGGTAGTTTAGGCTTCCTCAGTATTTCTTTTGTCCACTGTATCATTCAAGCCCTAGGTCCCCACAGAAGAAACACCTAAAATGCCCAAAGCACCAGAAGAGTTTGTGGTTAACATGGAATCTCAGAACTTAGTTGATTACTTTGGAAAACTAATTTTTCCTTTCATTGGTATTTAAAAATAGAGCCAGGAGGAATATAAAGGGACAACAATGACAACTAACAATGAATCTAAGGTAAGAAAACACATAATGCTTTACAAAACTCCACAAAAATACAATAGCAAACAACTAATTATTGCCATACTATTATCATTCTTATTTATATTACTTCTTACTGCCAAAGAAAAATTGAGCCAATTAAAGAACTGGTATCATAACATGCATGTACTTTTTTTTGTTGAAATAAAGTTTTCCTCTTTACAAATATTAGACTTATTTGGGTGGGAGGGCTTTGTATGGTTTGTAAACCACGTACTACTGATTGGCAGCATAATATCCAAATATAAAAATTTTTATGTAATTTTTAATACTTTTCAGTTTTGAAAAAAAATAGAAATTTTAAAAAATGTTTTTGGTCTACATTACCGCGGTCGGCAAACTAAGGCTCGCGAGCCACATGCGGCTCTTTGGCCCCTTGAGTGTGGCTCTTCCTAAGCCTTAGGAGTACCCTAATTAAGTTAATAACAATGTACCTACCTATATAGTTTAAGTTTAAAAAATTTGTCTCTCAAAAGAAAAAGAATTTTTGTACTGTTGATATTTGGCTCTGTTGACTAAGGAGTTTGCCGACCACTGGTCTACAACATACAGATCCAACATTTATATATAACTGAGTTTATGAGTTATATATATTCAGTATATATATCTATATCTCTCTGTATATAAATATAGAGAGATACAGATATATGAGTTTATATATTCAGTATGCTGTATTTGATGTAATGTTTCTAATTTTTATCTGCCTCTTGGAATGAATGGTGTTCCTAATAAAAGAGCTTGAAATGTTCTAGAACCATCAGATGGCATTTACATTTAAAAATCTATTTCCAAGGCTATTTTACTCAAAACCATAGACTTCAGTGGGAATTAGAAATTTATAGGATTCCTCCAAATGTTGTCATTAATTCAGCTCATCAAGAACTATTCAGTGCTTAATGTATGACATCTCTGCTAGGCACAGTGAGAAAGATACTTTTTAATTAAAGAATTTATTTCTTATCTTTAAGAAAAGTTTCGTCTTGGAAATAAAATTTAATCTTAAACAATAATAAAATAACATTTGTGAGCTTGATATAACTAGTAATACATATTAAATATTGTTTGAATTCCTACTGACACAGTAGGGCATGGTACCTATTCTGATCAAGGTAGAGGGCCCAGACATTTTCTAGGCAGAAAAAGACATCGTGAATGTTTCATGTTTTGAGGCTTGATCTGGCAGTACCTAAACAACAGATCAAATATGTTCAAGTAGAGGATATATGTCTTTTTTATATTTCCAGAAAAAGGAGAACTTCTAACAAGAGTCTGCAAGAATGCCCGAGCTTATTTTGTGGAGTGAAACCACAGGTATGATGTGTGTTAGTACTTCCTCCTTGAGCCGCAGAAGATGGGGACATATATTCACTTCTCCTCCATTGTGCAGTGGCTGAGCCATGACACATGCACCTCTCCATGACTCTAGGCTGCACATGCATGAGTGCCATGTAGTCCTCAGTTATGATGTGTGTTAGTACTTCCTCCTGAAGCCACTCCATTGTGCAGTGGCTGAGCCATGACATATGCACCTCTCCATGATTCTAGGCTGCACATGCATGAGTGCCATGTAGTCCTCAGCAACATTCCACGTAATGGATCAGAGAAACATTGGTGCAGAACATGAGAGACATGCACCTCAGCTCACGGGAAATTTTGTCAAGGTTATGCTTTTTCAAAGCTGCCGGTGGTACAATGTCTAGTGTAAAAAGTCAGCAAGTTGAATGTGAGGTAGAGTCCAAGATAATTTAATACAACACATATAAAGGAGGCACATTAGAAATATATCTCAACAATCCTGATTTTAATGGCAAGAATCAAAACTATATTCCACTCAACAAAATTTCCTTGAGCATGCACTACATGCCAAGACCCTCACTGGAAGTTACATCATAAAGAAGAATCAGAAACAGTTCCTGATTTCAAACAGCTCAAAAAATATGAAGGGGGAAATTATTTTCAAAAATAGCAAATTAACTAAATTTATAAAATATTTTGTTTAAACATGTAAATGTCCAAACAGGTTTGAAAAATATTTTATAGGTACACGCATCAGGACTTGGTGACAAAATACAAATAAAAATCTGAAGAAAAATAGGACAAAAATGCCTTCAAGTTGATAAAAACTTTTTGGAGAGTAAAATTAGAAGTTTGATTTTATAATGATGCTGCCTTTTAGAATCCATTCTACTCCAAACCTATTTGTCTCCCTAACTCTATATTCAGTTTCCAAACCAAAACACTTAGCAGCAAGTTAAACATGAGTGTCTTCTGAAATACTAGTAACATCAGAGCAAAGACACATTTGGATATATGTTATACACCTGAAAACACATACCTCATGTCAATTAAAGAGGACTGTAAAAACTCATGTTGAGACAAATGAGGCTGTTCCTTGTTCTTGAAATGACATAGATTTTCTGAGAACCAGCAAATGTCATTTTCAATATGTGTCCCTATATTTTATTATCATACTCAGAAATAACCCCTTTGTTCAATGGTCACCTTCTTCACTCCCCCCTCAAAAAATAATATTAACCTTATAAAACAAAGATTTAATCATTATTATCATCTTACTTGAAGTTGAGATTACTCAAATAAAATGTGCTAATACATACACACTTTGAGACTTAAGAATGTGTATGCTGATTAAATGTGTCTGCTGATTGTAATTATTTAGAGGTAAGAGGATACAGAAATATCACTCAGTCCCTTTAAATCTTGGACTCCTGAGGTTAGTCTGTGGTTAATTCTTGCCTAAAATACCACGTGCTCTTGATTTCCTCTATTCTTTGGTGATGACCCTTCTCAGGTGTCTTTACTGGATCCTCCACTTTTTCTTTGCCTTTAAATGGAATTCCCAGATCTTTCTACTTGACTTTTTGTCTTTGTTACTTATGTTCATCTCCTTTTTTATTTTGTCAACTTTGAATGCTATCTAAATGCCAAAAATTTCCAAATTTATATTTGGATAACCAACCTGAATTCCACACAAATCACCTATTAACCATATACTTCCACTTAGATATAAATGAAACATCTCTAATTTAGCTTTTCCACACCAAACCTTCTATGTTCAACCAGCCCCCAAACCTGCTTCACCTGTAGAACCTCAAGTCAGAGTTGAGGACAACTCCACTCTTACAATTGCTCAACCAGAAGCCTAAGCACCCTCCTAGTTCCCTTCTTTAATATCTCATCTTCAAAAAGGTAAGACATCATCCTAATTATACCTTCAAATATTTATAAATTATATACTTCCTAATTGTTTCCATGGATACCAGATGTCCAAGCACTATCATCTTTCCCTTACAATATTGCAAAAGACACAAAATAAGTGCCCATCATCTACTTGTGCCTCCTACATTATATTCTCAATGAAGTTGTCAGAGTGATATTCTAAAATATTGATCAGTAACTGTCATTTACCTCCTGGGCAACCTGCAACAGCTTCCTATTTCCCTGAGAATAAAAACAAATAAACAAAAAGTTCTAATGGCCTGCAAAGCTCTAAATAATTTGTTCCTTCCTCGTGCCCTGACCTCATCTCCTACAAAATCCCCTTTGGCTAAAGTGCCTTCCCTACGATTATTGAAACACACCAGGCATACACATATCGTTCCTTCTGCTTGGTATGCTCTTGGCCATTCACAACATGATGAACACTCACTTTCTGCAAGCTTCTGCATGAATGTCAACTTCTCAACGAGGCAATCCTGACAAAACTATACGCCTCCTTTCTTCTCTGTTCTGTTAGTTTGTTTTCTGTAACATGTATCCCCTTTTGACAGACCAATGAATCACTTAAATTACATGCTTATTTTTATGGTTGGCATCTACCTATTAGAAGTTAACTCTAATGAGAGCAGCGATTTTAATACCACTATCATTTTTGTGTTTGTTTGTTGTTTTTGTCCCCTCCTCTTGCCTAAAACAGTGCTTGGTATCTATTAAACACTCAATGAATATGAGTTCAATGCATGAATGAAGAGCTTGCTGAAAGCACATACAAAGTAGATTATTCTCTCTATAGTGTGCTTCCTTCCCTGTAGCTTTTTCACAGAATCTAACAAAATAGCCAGTGGAGTCAAGCCTCGCATTTAAGCATTATCCTCCAAATGTCTACAAAATATTACCTGGGCAGCTTATCACATCATCTTCTTATCATGTAATAATATTTTCCTATTTACCATTATGACTTAGAGTAGCCTCACATAGTGAAGAAAATATGATGCCACAGCATGAAAATCTATACATTCCAATGATCTGGACAACACTGGGATACACACACACACACACACACACACACACACACGTTATAATAGAGTAAGCTCCAAAAGCAATTAGGTGTGTGAATACAAATTACCAGCCCTTAAAAATCAGGTAAAAATGAAATTAATGACTTCAAAATCTGGAGTGTCAAAAATATTGAACGCAACGGAAAAAAAAATGGAGCCTTTGCAAAATGAACAGTTTAAAAGTTCACACCCTTACACTCTTTACTGAGGACAGCTCACCAAAGCCATATTTTCTACAGAGATGAAATCCATGAAAGCATCTGTCATATAATCACCTTATATTCAATCGAAATGTACATAAAATCACTCTTTTTCTGGAAATGATAATTAGGCACATAATGCACATCACCGAATATTGAACGCACTTTGATTCCACAGTGATATTTCTAAATTTAATGGCTCAGGCTCTGTTAAATTACATTCCAGTCATTAAAAAGGGGTGCTCAAGATAAGCCTGAAGGGACAAAGTATTATACTTATTAAAATGACCCATGACCAATTGGGCCAAATAGCTTTTCTCTACTGAGGTATTAAAGTGCTGATCGGGTTATGTTCACATAGACAACTAAAACCTCACGCTTTTTGTAGTGTGTTCTCATTATGGCACATTGCACATGTGAAGAATATATCATAGTTGTTTAGCAAAAAATGAAATTCATAGCATATTTTCAGGAGAAATCAGAGTTAAAAAGTTGAATAAAGGGTAAACTATTATCATCAAGAAGCTTACAATTCATATGTATGTTTAAGAAAAGAACAAATGTTATGTAAGGCAGAGAGGAATATAAATTTATGACTATCTAGAGCTAATATGTACTAAATGTACTCGGATGAAAACTTTCTATACATTATCTCATCTGATCCTAATTAGAAATACAAAGGCAGGTCTACTATTATTCTCATCAGAGATGAGAATATTAGGCTTGGGAACAGTAACAACTTGCCCATGAGAGTGTACAAGGGCTTAGATTTAAATGTCGTAGTCTGACTCTTGAGTTCCAGTGATGTAAAATATTTTTTCCAGGAACCACGCAATGTCAAAATATTTTAAGATTCAAAAGTTATGTATGCCTTTTTTTGAAGGCAGATAAGAAATGCATCTTTGGGTCTTGGAAAATGATGGAATTTGGGTAAAAAAAAATATCTGAGCATCCAGAAAGAGTGAAAGATGCAAATCAAAATCTTTCAGGTGCTTATAGTAGTGTCAAAGCTATTACTAGAGTTTTAAGAATATAAAAACTAAAAAAAAAATGAACTCTAGGTGAAGGATACATGAAAAAAATGTTCAATGTTAATGGAAAAACAATGAAAATTTACTCATGAATTGTGGACAGAAACTGTTTCTTATTTTTATATTAAACCCCCTAAGTTATTGAAATACATATTTTATATATTATTTGAATAAATTTTCAACACTTTGACAACATTACAATAAAGTGTTATTTGGAAATTTTGATTCTTAACTTTATATGTTTGATAAAATGTTTTTCTCTTCATGTTCTTTGTGTTCTATCATTATAAAATATTTTCTGAAAAAAAATTTTAAATATATTTTATTGATTTTTTACAGAGAGGAAGGGAGAGGGATAGAGAGTTAGAAACATCGATGAGAGAGAAACATCAATCAGCTGCCTCCTGCACACCCCCTATTGAGAATGTGCCCGAAACCAAGGTACATGCCCTTGACCAGAATCGAACCTGGGACCCTTCAGTCCACAGGCCAATGTTCTATCCACTGAGCCAAACCGGTTAGGGCTGAAAATTTTTTTTACAGACCATTTTACTTTTATTTTGTTTTTCATTTAACTTCTTGTAAGAACAGTTTTAATTTAAAAACCAAGTGTTTGGTGTCACTACTGACTTATGAATCACTTTGAGGCATTTAACCTGGTAGCAGATAAAGCAAATCCATTGTCTCCACTATGTAGCTATATGGTTAAATAAATTGAGAATACACATCATCAAGTAATATAATCTTTGCCTAATTTTTAGCAAATTTCTAGAGACTAGTGAATCCTTTAGTTAAAGTGTTAATGTAAAATTTTCAAATGTTGGGGGAAAATGCATTGGGCAAAGTACAGTATTGCACTACCTGTATAAAATGTCTGCCTGGCTGGTGTGGTTAAGTGGTTGAGCACTGACCTATGAGTCAGAAGGTCACAGTTTAGTTCCCAGTCAGGGCACATGCCAGGGTTGCAGGCTCAATCCCAAGTGGGGGGCATGAAAGGGGCAGCCGATCAATGGTTCTCTCTCATCATCGATGTTTTTATTTCTCTTTCCATCTCCCCTCCTCTCTGAAATCAATACAAATATATTTTAAAAACAAACAAACACATAAAATGTTTGTGCATTATCTCAGATAAACTATGCTGTCAAAGGCAGACTAGACAAAAATAATTCCCTATAAAAAAAAGAATACATGCAACAAGAAATTCCCATTTGTACATACCAATAAAAAATAGAAGGAACATCTTGGATGTGGAAAGGAAGTAATAAAATGTTGTGTTACATTTTCCAATTGCATAAATTATATCACAGAATGTTCCCTGTATGATGACAGTTGTTTATTCAGCTGTAAGTTAACAGTTATTACTATGGCAAATTTGTGTCATTTGTAGTTATATAAAGCAGGAGAAAAATGGCTCAGATGTAGAATACGAGGCATTACAAGGAGTATCAATGTATTATTTTATTCATGAAAGGGCGTGAAATAAGATGGAGCTTAAGATTGATTTAGAGAGGAATTATGAAATTGAATGGAATCCATAGAAGCACAATGATGGCTAGGAAAAGATAGAAATAAGGGAAATATGTTGAAGAGCTTAGCTAGAAACCAGAGTTTACAAATTCCTTGAACATTTAGTTTTCTAAATATAATAAAAATTTTATGATGGCATCCATATTACAAAAGAAGATTTGGTCAGCCTGCTGTTTTAAACCCATGAGTTCAGAGACATAGTGATTTTCTATGAGTAATAAAATTATATAAAAACAAATTTTAAAAAACTATAATATGGGTGAGCTATTTGTGGCAATTGCAGGAGTAAGAAACTTAGAATGCTCATAGCAAAAATGAGAGTGAGAAAGCTAACCCTATTTTTTTCCAGAGATAATTTATCTGCAAATATGTTTTACCCATGATACTCTCAAGTACATTTGAGTCTGTAGCAAGTTTTTATGCAGGCAAGAATATATGGATATTTAAAATATAATTTCTGAGAACCCTACATTGGAGAAATACCACAATTAGAGTAGGTAAAGGTGAGAGAAGTTTTGCAAATTTGCATCTGTGAATACTTATTAAAGAAGAGAAACTATTTTATCAATATTGTTAATACTTAATCTTGTCTTCATAGGTAAGATATCTATGATTAGGCTATAATAATCTCAACATAAATTTATGCTCAGAAAGTTTGAGGTCAAAGCAATTCCTACTTTGAGGCTGATGTAGAATACAACATCACATTAAAAAACATTCTAAATTATTTGGGAGAGGCTAGCATAAGTACCGTAAGGGTATAAAAGTGTTGGAAAGGAGGTAAGTGAAAAAGTGAGGTCACCCAGGGTGAGAAACTGTAGGAAACACTGCCTTCCTTCATGCAAGGAGAAATTATAGGAGTGATGCCCAGAGCCAAGAATTCCTGGCAGCCAGGGTCTGGGGCATCTGGTGCTCTGGCTGTTGGAAAGACCACTGTTAAAGGTTTACAGAAACTAGTCCACAGTCTCATGCTGATCACGCCTTTCAGACTCAAATTGCCAAGAGCTTTTTACTGTTACTGTTACTGCAGAAGCCAGTCTATGGGCACTCTGCTACCAAGATTAATGTGCTCACCATTGCTGTTCTCTGAACCAAGTCAGTGGGAACTATGATGCTGGCAAGGGCTGTGGGAGGGCGTCAGCTGCTCTAATTGGCACCACACTGACTGAGCAAGAAGCTGCTGGTGCAACTACGGAATACATCAACAGAACCAGAGAGGACACACTCCCTTTACATCCTGTTAAATTATTTAATAGATTATATAACCTGTTTATCTATAATAATAAAAGCGTAATATGTTAATTAGACCGGACAGCCAAATGACCTTCCGGATGTCATTCCGGATGTCCTTCCGGACAAAGCTATGGAGATAGGGGCTGAGGCAGAGGTGGTTAAAGGTGATCAGGCAGGCAGGCAGGCAGAGTGGTTAGGGGCCATCAGGCAGGCAGGCGAGTGGTTAGGGGTGATCAGGCAGGCAGGCAGGGTGGTTAGGGGTTGATCAGGCAGGCAGGCAGGCGAGTGGTTACGAGCAAGCAGTCCCGGATTGTGAGAGGGATGTCCAACTGTCGGTTTAGGCCCGACCCCACAGGGATTCCTGCGGATCGGGCCTAAACTGGCTGTCAGACATCCCCTGAGGGATCCCAGATTGAGAGAGGTGCAGGCTGGGCTGAGGGAGCCCCCCCCCCTGCAGTGTATGAATTTCATGCACCGGGCCTCTAGTTTCCACAAATTAAAACAACACTATCAAGCCATATGAAGAAAAGAGAAATAAGAGAAAAGTCAGTCATCATACAGTAATATTATATGTAATAGCTCAGGCATGACAGCAGTGGGCAATAATATTAAAGTCCTTTGTGTTATGTATTTCCTATTTGCTCTTCCATATCCAGACTCCTCCCTTCCACATCATGCTAGTATTGAAAGGAGTTTTAGGGATAAAAAGGCAGGTTTAGGGAGTTTACAAATAAAGAGGGTCCATGGGGGAGGGCTGCATAAGTGAGGGCTTAGAGCTGCCTAAAAGGCATACATTCACAGAGAACAGAAGGTGCCACAGGATAAGGGGCGAGGAAGACATCCATTCACAGAAGATAGGGCAAAGCCACAGGGTTTGGGGAGAAAAGGAAACGCACTTTCACAGAGGATGGAGAAATGCTGACAAATGGGAGGAAGAGGAAAACAGATTTTCACAGGAGACAGAGAATTCTCCCACTGAAGGGGGAGGAAAAGAGAGGGGCACCACGTGGGATTTGAGCTTTGAAGCTGATGTTCTACCCATCAGAAGGCCGTATGAAGAGACAAGGAACTGCAGCCTTTATAAACCTTAGAAAAAGGGAGCTTAATGGGTTACCCCCTTGGGATCCTCTCTCTACGTGGGAGTCTGTACTTGCTTCCAATAAATTTCTACCCTTTTCATCTACCACGTTTTTTTCTGTGGCTTCATTCTTCTAATCCATCTGGACAAGAACCCGGGAAAGAAATCACCCTGGCTCCTGCTCGGGAAAACCACCCGACTCAGTATGCCTCCGAGGAATAGCTCACACAGGATGTGTGTATCAAGGAGTTTCTTTGCTGTGTGACTTATGCTGGATGCAAGGCATCAGCAGGGTCAGAGGGTGGCAGGAAAGGAGATGGACATTCACTCTCCCATTTCCATTCCTGCCGGTTTGTCACTGGTTTATTGCATCTCAGCACGGAAGACCACAGTCCTCTCCAAACAACTACCATGTCCAGGTTTCAGTAAGTATTCTCTTCCTTGTCCTTTCAGGTCTAGAGTGGTACTGACACCTTAAGCTTATAATTCTCGGAAGGCTCTATTCCTAACCCCCTCCTGAAACCCAGTCCACATTTTTGAAAACTTTTATTAAATCTTCCTCCAGTTCCCAATTTTGAGTATTCCATCTTTCTTTGCTGTGTCCTAACAGTTCCGTGTATCTACTATTAATAAATATATATAGTATAGACATACAGATATAGTCAAGTTAAATGCTAAGCAAGAGTGTTCAATGTTAAATTACTAGATCGTTTTTTGGAATAACATTCCCCAAATAAATACTTATTGAATATTTTAAAATATTATGTAAGATGGTTAATTATAAAACTTTAAAAATAAACTCTTTATTTGAATTGCTAAAAAAATCCTGTTATAATTTTTAGAGTATCAGAAGGTTCCATAGTATCCACTATGTTTGAAGCTATTGCACTTAAGTGTTCTGTGTTTGGGTATATGTACTAAAATTCAAAGGAAAATATGATACAAAATGAATAAGCCATCTATCATGGGCAGATGAATAATGGTGACTTTCTCTCCACATATTAGATCTTCAACATAAGCCCCAAATCATATTTTGATTGTCATGCCATTTCCTGTAAGATGGTTAATTATAAAACTTTAAAAATAAACTCTTTATTTGAATTGCTAAAAAAATCCTGTTATAATTTTTAGAGTATCAGAAGGTTCCATAGTATCCACTATGTTTGAAGCTATTGCACTTAAGTGTTCTGTGTTTGGGTATATGTACTAAAATTCAAAGGAAAATATGATGCAAAATGTATAAGCCATCTATCATGGGCAGATGAATAATGGTGACTTTCTCTCCACATATTAGATCTTCAACATAAGCCCCAAATCATATTTTGATTGTCATGCCATTTCCAAGCTCCTCTCTTTACATTGTTATTTTAATGGAAATTAAATATAAACTTAATGGAGGCTGCCCTAGTGGTATGAGCTTTTTCCCCCTTTAAATTCAAGAAGGCTAGTAATTATAAGTTATCAGTGTGCTAAGCCTTCTATAGCTCTTAACAGAGATATCATATAGAAGGGGGAAATGATTAACAGTTATTCCTTATCACCTCAAAGGGAAATCTGTGAGGTTTAATTGGATCATGTCTGTAAAGTGTTTCAATTCCCAGGAGAAAATAATACATGAACATAAGGAGCAAAGGTACGACAGTAAAATTATACCATGTAAGTAGCAATAAAGGTAGGTTTTAGTTGAATTCTGACAGACCAGCAGTAGGTTACTGATGTGAATTATTATAAATCTCTCTTTCAAATGTTATCAGCAAATACTCACATAACTGTGAGCTATTGTGGAAAGTATAATAGTTCGATGGCAGGAGAGGAGGGCCGGCTCAAGTTCTTGCTCTTTAGTTATCAATGCGGGGCTGCAAGCCCGCTGTGGGCGCTCTCAGACCTACAGTGTCCTCAGCTAAAAAATCATGATAAAAATTCCTATCTACCTCACCGGCATTCTGCGAGGATCATATTTTTGAAAAGTTAAGTGAAGGTACTTGGGAATCTGTAATGTGCTCTATAATGTTTGCTAAAAATAAAAATAAAAATGTTTGCTATAAATGGGATAGCTCCCAACAAGAAATGTAAGTATATACTTTTTAATAAAAATAAAATACATTCAGTTTATGTTTATTTTGTTTTGTTTTCTTTTTTTTAAGAAGTCCGGAAACTTACAATCACATTTTCCAGGTGTATTTCTATCCCCCGATTTCATCACTCCCTCACAAACAGTGAAGGTGGTCATTTTTCTGGTCTCACTGACTTTTAAATAAAGAGATTCACCATATGGGGAACAATCTGGATTGCACAAGGGAATGTATCAAAAACCAAACACGTCTCTCCCTCACCTCCATCCCCGTGGTACACATGACTCTCCTGCTTGCATATTGCAGATTTCTACCCTTAGTTGATCCTCTACGGCCAATATCAATAGATCTGTGTTATTTTATACAGACATTTACTGATAATTAAAACATATTGCCACTGGCACTACAGTTTGAAATTCTCTATTAGTTACAATTAAATCATTTCATAGTTTTCGGCTCTAACATCTGTTCCAAAGTAGCAGTGACTGTTTTTGTCTTGTTCCCTGTTGTACCTCAGATTACCAGCTGTCTTTTAACATTGTAGTTACTAATTTAATATGGTTTGAATGCATGCAGAAAGGAAGGATCAGTGTGATCATTTCATACCACTTATACTTCTGTTGCATAATCCAAGACTCCGTCGTATGCTACCTGGAATATTTCACAACCTCCTAAATGGTCTCTGGACATCTACTTAAATTGTGCCTTTTACTTTTTTCCAATTATTAAATCTTCGTATAAAAGCTTCTGAATATTTTCCATTTGTTTCATATCATCTCATGTAGTCTTACTTAGATTGTCTTTTTTGTTTCCCTTTATGCTTCATTTCATTTTTTTAAAAATATTTTTTATTGAATTTTTACAGAGAGGAAGGGAGAGGGATAGAGAGTTAGAAACATCGATGAGAGAGAAACATTGATCAGCTGCCTCCTGCACACCTTCTACTGGGGATGTGCCCGCAACCAAGGTACATGCCTTTGACCGGAATCAAACCTGGGACCCTTCAGTCCGCAGGCTGACGCTATATCCACTGAGCCAAACCGGTTAGGGCTATGCTTCATTTTAAAAAGTAGATATTTTATATTTTGTCTTCTGGTCACTAATCTTGTGTTCATCTGTATCTAATAATCAAATTTTAAAATTTTTTTAGTTTTTTTTCAGTTTTAGAGTAAAATTTTGCTTGTTTTTAGTTGGCTCAACTTCTCTGTAAAATTATACATCCATTCTAATTTTTTGTAAAAAATTAATCATGGTTTTCTCTCTCTCTCTCTCTCTCTCTCTCTCGCTCTTGCTCTGTAAAATTATACATCCATTCTATTTTTTTGTAAAAAATTAATCATGGTTTTCTCCCTCTCTCTCTTTCTCTCTCTCTGAGAGAGCCTGCAACTGGGGCATATGCCCCTGAATGGAATCGAACCTGGGACCCTTCAGTCATAATCAAATTTTAAAATTTTTTTAGTTTTTTTTCAGTTTTAGAGTAAAATTTTGCTTGTTTTTAGTTGGCTCAACTTGGACCCTTCAGTCCACAGGCCAACAATCTATCCACTGAGCCAAACCAGCTTGGGCTAATTATGGTTAATTTTTGTCAATTTTTGCTAAATGCAATTGCTGAATCATCTGGTCTACTTCTATTAACTATTGGATAACAGTCATATTTCTTGCCCCTTCCCATGTGATATGATTTTTATCAGTCATTGTACATAAAATATAATACAGGACCCCAGATAATGTTATATTCCAACAGAGATAATTTGTCTAATCTTCTGTTAGGAAGAGTTGATTTTATCCTAGGAAAACAATTTGGTTTTAATTAAACCAAATTTAAACAATTTGGCAGCCTTTAAAAAATACAATTGATCAGAGGGAAAAGGAGGACCTATGTAATACTTTCAATAAGATTTAAGAAGAAAAAATAGAAATTATCAAGCTGATTCTAAAATATGTATTACCAATTAACTGAAAGTGTCTCAAAAAGAAACAATGCATTTTGGATGTCATACCTACCTGACTTCATGTAATATGAACATATAATAACCCAAACTGTGTAGTATTGGTGTAGGAATAAACAAAGCATAAACAGAATACAATAAAGTCCAAAAATGGACCCATACTCATAAAACAAATTAGTATTTAAATTTTATGCATTACTAGGTATTTTGCTTATATTTTGTTAAATATTTTATAACTATTTTCATGATTTTTGTTCTTGCAATATCTGTCAGATTTTGGTGTAAGGGTTAATTCAGTTGCATAGAACAGTTTGAGATAAATATATGTTTTCATTTATTTTCTAAAATATTTTTGTAAGATTGATGTTATTACTTAAAAGATATGAGAAGTTTCAGTATTGATACTACTTAGGTGTAGAGTATAATGTTTGCTTTCCTTATGTTTAGCTTATTTTGTTATCTGCATCCTAACATTTAAGTCAAATGTCATTTCATATTCATGTACTTGTATTGTTCAAGTCCCATTGTGTTACTTCAATACTAATCCAGTAGATACTTTTATTTAATGCGTGCTCTGTGCCAGAGCTTGTGCTAAGTACTGTGCATGCACAAACTTATTTAAAACTCTGCAAGTTGTTTATCTGCATCCTACTGATGCAGAGGTTCATACACAGATTTACGTAGCTTAACTATGGTTGTTTCCACTTCCATTAGGTAGGAGATCCAAACCCCAACCAATGTTGCTCTGACTTCATGATCCATCTCTTTTCTGTACATGGCACTGTGTGATTTTAAGGTAAAAGCCTAATATGCAAATTGACCAAACAGCAGAATGACCAGTTACTATGACGTGCACTGACTACCAGGGGACAGACGCTCAATGCAGGAGCTGCCCCAGCCCACAGGCCCCAGGCCAGCCAAGGAAGGTGCCAGCAGAGGCCCCCTGATCACCCCACCAGTCACCCCACAGATTGGCCCTGATCGCTGGCCAGGCCTAGGGAGCCTTCCTGTGCACAAATTTCATGCACTGGGCCTCTAGTATATAAATAAATATCATATTTGCATGACTCTTTTACCTGTTTGCACATTAACTTTGTATATTATTGGCAATTTAGAAGAAATAAAGAATAAGTCGATTCTTATACTCATGCTGCCATATTTACCTAAAAATTCTATATTTAATTTTTAAATGGCTTATTTAGTTTTGTCTGCAAAGGAAACACCAGTGCCTTTAAATACCTGTACTATACCTGTACTATGTAATAAAACTGATGAGAGAGTGAATTCTATATTGTCCCCTAACTCATTTGAAGACAATTATTAGAAAAGCAACATCTCTATCCTGACATCAGAAATAATATTATGTAGAAATGTATTAGTGAACTTACATTTATTTCTTCATGTTCAAAAGTTGTTCTTGAAATTTAATATGAAAAAATGTGGGCCCAGAAAACAGGACTTCATCTCTTCTTTTAGGCTTTGCATATCCTTCCACTGTGCTCATAATAGTATTAGTTATATCTGGGTAAGTTCCCTTCTAAAAAGGCTGAACCACTAGTCATCAGAGTGTCAGCATTTCTATGTGTGTTGTTTAAGTCTTCTCTACCTTAGTTAATAAAAGTATATTATGTCCTTTGATTTTTCCCTTTTTAAGTGTCAGTAAGTTAGATAGTAATTTAAATTATGCAATGCTGAACTGCATACAACAGCCTACAACTTATATGAAGTAGTAAATATGACAGTTATTAAAAAACATTAAATATTCAAAGGTGAAAATAATTAATGTTATTTTCCTAGATATTAGTGATATTCAAGTAATGGCATTCACAATGAAGTTTGGAATATAGTACCAAAGAGATAAATTGCTATCGTTTTATGATGCCCAATGAGTCTTTAAGTTCTTTATTGCCATAAACCAAGAAATTCTAATAACTGAGATTAAATAGAATTCTTTTCCCTTTATCCTCAGACAGAGTTTAAGGTTATTAAAGTGAGATCATGTTGCAATCTAAATTTATGTAGTTATTTTATAATCCATTTTTTAGAAGGTGTAGTTAACATAGAGTTCTTATACAAAAAGGTTAAGTCCACTTCAAGTGGTTTTTGAAATTGAATAAGAAAACTCAAGCTCCCTGACTGGTTTGGCTTAGTGGATAGAGCATTGGCCTGTGGACTGAAGGGTCCCAGGTTCGATTCTGGTCACAGGCACCAAAAATAAAAATAAAATAAAAAAATAAAAAGAGAACTCAAGCCTATATGAAGTTTCTGTCTATTTTTGTTGTTGTTGTTGAATACTGTATCTCTGTATTTCATACCACCACAGTAGAGCACATTTGTGAGTGTATTATGCTTTGAACATTTCTTGGAGATGGCAATTCTTACTCCTATGATTTCTCTACAACATCTAACACATTGGGGGTCTGTATATGCCTAATAAATACTTATGGACCATGCTCTACTCTACCTTTACCAAAATCTGTCTTATAATTACCAGAATATTTTAAAATTTCCATTGATTAAAGCAAACTTTTAGATATATGCAGATCACATGGCCAGTTTTTATGTACTAATTCTCTATCTATTCTTTTGTGGGCTTTTGAAAGTTACTGAACCAGTATCAGATAGTATAGGTTTCAGATGAGATAAAAGAAGAATTTTCAAGGTGATCATAGCAGCACACTCTAACTTAAGTAGCAACAGTCCTTGGCAAACAATGGCTTGAACAAAGCCTCTCTTATCCACCCAGTCATAGATACAAATAAACACATTTCATTTTTATACCAAACAAAGCTATATGCTAAGAGTAAAATTTTTAATTTATCTAATAATATAAGTAATTCTTGAGAATTAACATGTTCTAACCACTGTAATTATACATAATGACACAAAAGTCAACAACAACAAAAAACCTTTCCTTCACAAAAATATCGATCAGTCATCTCTTCTTTTAGGCTTTGCATATCCTTCCACTGTGCTCATAATAGTATTAGTTATATCTGGGTAAGTTCCCTTCTAAAAAGGCTGAACCACTAGTCATCAGAGTGTCAGCATTTCTATGTGTGTTGTTTAAGTCTTCTCTACCTTAGTTAATAAAAGTATATTATGTCCTTTGATTTTTCCCTTTTTAAGTGTCAGTAAGTTAGATAGTAATTTAAATTATGCAATGCTGAACTGCATACAACAGCCTACAACTTATATGAAGTAGTAAATATGACAGTTATTAAAAAACATTAAATATTCAAAGGTGAAAATAATTAATGTTATTTTCCTAGATATTAGTGATATTCAAGTAATGGCATTCACAATGAAGTTTGGAATATAGTACCAAAGAGATAAATTGCTATCGTTTTATGATGCCCAATGAGTCTTTAAGTTCTTTATTGCCATAAACCAAGAAATTCTAATAACTGAGATTAAATAGAATTCTTTTCCCTTTATCCTCAGACAGAGTTTAAGGTTATTAAAGTGAGATCATGTTGCAATCTAAATTTATGTAGTTATTTTATAATCCATTTTTTAGAAGGTGTAGTTAACATAGAGTTCTTATACAAAAAGGTTAAGTCCACTTCAAGTGGTTTTTGAAATTGAATAAGAAAACTCAAGCGCCCTGACTGGTTTGGCCCAGTGGATAGAGCGTTGGCCTGTGGACTGAAGGGTCCCAGGTTCGATTCTGGTCACAGGCACCAAAAATAAAAATAAAAAATAAATAAAAAAACTCAAGCCTATATGAAGTTTCTTTCTATTTTTGTTGTTGTTGTTGAATACTGTATCTCTGTATTTCATACCACCACAGTAGAGCACATTTGTGAGTGTATTATGCTTTGAACATTTCTTGGAGATGGCAATTCTTACTCCTATGATTTCTCTACAACATCTAACACATTGGGGGTCTGTATATGCCTAATAAATACTTATGGACCATGCTCTACTCTACCTTTACCAAAATCTGTCTTATAATTACCAGAATATTTTAAAATTTCCATTGATTAAAGCAAACTTTTAGATATATGCAGATCACATGGCCAGTTTTTATGTACTAATTCTCTATCTATTCTTTTGTGGGCTTTTGAAAGTTACTGAACCAGTATCAGATAGTATAGGTTTCAGATGAGATAAAAGAAGAATTTTCAAGGTGATCATAGCAGCACACTCTAACTTAAGTAGCAACAGTCCTTGGCAAACAATGGCTTGAACAAAGCCTCTCTTATCCACCCAGTCATAGATACAAATAAACACATTTCATTTTTATACCAAACAAAGCTATATGCTAAGAGTAAAATTTTTAATTTATCTAATAATATAAGTAATTCTTGAGAATTAACATGTTCTAACCACTGTAATTATACATAATGACACAAAAGTCAACAACAACAAAAAACCTTTCCTTCACAAAAATATCGATCAGGGAAGACACAGAGTTAAGTAGGAAATTATGATAAACTAGGATAAATTTAACAAAGGGTAAAGTAACAGTACTAATTGAGCACATAGGAGGAGTACTAACATATCCTATCTAATAAAAGAGAAACATGGTCATTAGCCGTACATCCTCTACCCTTCCCATTGGCTAATCAGTGAGATATGCAAATTAACTGCCAGCCAAGATGGCGGCCAGCAGCCAGGCAGCTGACGCAAACAGGGAGGCTTGCTTGCTTCAGTGATGGAGGAAGCCAGTTTCCCCGCCTGCATTGCCGGCCTCTCAGCTGCTCTCTAAGAAACATTGTAACAAATATAGAAGCTAAACAAAACCCCAGAAACCTCCCTTCAGTCAGCCAGGCTTCAGCCAGAAGGATCGCAACATTGTTTCAAATACAGAAGGTAAACAAAGGCCAGAAACCTGCTTTCAGCAGCCGAGGTCTCATAGCTAGAGCCGAGCCTCAGAGCTAAAGCTGGCCCAGAATAAAAACAAAAGGAAAAAAGGTAGGTTGGGAGCTTCAGTCACTCGCCAGCCTGAAAACGGCCCTCAGCCCCTCACCCAGACTGGCCAGGCACCCCAGTGGGGACCCCCACCC
>NW_005364225.1:191346-198940 GCF_000412655.1 Myotis brandtii
CTCCCGAGGGGTCCCAGACTGCGAGAGGGCACAGGCCGGGCTGAGGGACCCCCTCTCCCCACCGAGTGCACAAATTTTTGTTCACCGGGTCTCTAGTATACATATAAAAGGCTAAGCGACCAACTGTCCGTCCTTCTGACCATTTGACCAACCGGAAGGTACATATGACCTGCATAGCAATTTAAAAATAAACGTTGACTCGCTCATGATCGACACTTATAAAGCTCTTGCTGGCACCAATCGCATGCGTGTGTTTTGATCTGTCATTCTCAATCTTGAATTTTGTTGTTTTTGTTGACATTCTAAAGCTAAAAGAAAGCGGCGTCATCAACAGAATATGTCTGAAGACCAACTATTGGCGCAACTGTCCCCATCTGACACTGGCCTCCCATTTAAATTAATTTGAAGACAGTTTCCCATGATGCCAGCATTTGCGATGACTATTAATAAATCACAAAGACAAACTCTAGACAGAGTAGGAATATTCCTACCTGAACCCGTTTTTAGACATAGTCAGTTATATGTTGCTTTCTCTTGAGTTCGAAAAGCATGTGACGTTAATGTTGTAAATACTTTATCACAAGGGAAATTAGTCAAGCACTCTGAAAGTGTTTTTACTCTTAATGTGGTATACAGGGAGATATTAGAATAAGTCTAATCAATTTATCAGTCATTGTTTTTATCAAAGTTGTTTTTATATCATGTCTTTGTTGTTATTATATCATGTTGTTGTTTATTTATTAATCAATTATATATTATTTTCATATACATTTTACTCATTTTCTTCCATCTCTGACACTTCTATTATAGAGAAAGGGAGAATAGCGATATTGAGATATTTCTTCTAATTAATTTCCTTTCAATGTGCATGAATTTCTGCACCAGGCCACTAGTTCTGGATAAAAGAGAGGAAGCCATTCAGGAACAAATAATAACATAATATCAAATAATATCTGAAGGGTGAATATGAGTAATATAAGTTAAGTATCTTTGTAAGAATATATGTTCAAGTTATAATGTGATCAAATGTTTGTATGGACGAAAGAACAAGACATTAAAAAAAATAAGTGGTATTAGAAGACTTAAACTCGTTTGCATCATGTGTAGGAGTGGGTGGCACTCACCAAAAAATAACCTGGAAAGGAAGAGTTGACATTGTAGAGTTTACAATTTTTGTTGATGAATTAATGGAAATTACTTTCCTATGAGAATGTCTTACCTTTAAGAAAATTAACAATTAGCATTTTAATGAGTCACACTCTTTTGGATTCTCCTTTATTTCCTTTCATGTTTACTTGGTAATCCTGTAGAATCACCAAATTCTCTATGCATTTGTTTTTGGGTGGGTATTTTTGCTGTTTTTTTTTTAAATATATATTTACTGATTTTTAGAGAGAGAAGAAGGGAGAGAGAAAGAGAATATTTCATACCACCACAGTAGAGCACATTTGTGAGTGTATTATGCTTTGAACATTTCTTGGAGATGGCAATTCTTACTCCTATGATTTCTCTACAACATCTAACACATTGGGGGTCTGTATATGCCTAATAAATACTTATGGACCATGCTCTACTCTACCTTTACCAAAATCTGTCTTATAATTACCAGAATATTTTAAAATTTCCATTGATTAAAGCAAACTTTTAGATATATGCAGATCACATGGCCAGTTTTTATGTACTAATTCTCTATCTATTCTTTTGTGGGCTTTTGAAAGTTACTGAACCAGTATCAGATAGTATAGGTTTCAGATGAGATAAAAGAAGAATTTTCAAGGTGATCATAGCAGCACACTCTAACTTAAGTAGCAACAGTCCTTGGCAAACAATGGCTTGAACAAAGCCTCTCTTATCCACCCAGTCATAGATACAAATAAACACATTTCATTTTTATACCAAACAAAGCTATATGCTAAGAGTAAAATTTTTAATTTATCTAATAATATAAGTAATTCTTGAGAATTAACATGTTCTAACCACTGTAATTATACATAATGACACAAAAGTCAACAACAAGAAGTTGCTGGTTCAATTCCTGGTCAGTGCACGTGCCTGGGTTATAGGCTCAATTCCTGTTGAGCCACTCTGGCCAAGCTGCTTTTTTTTTTTAATCCTTACCTATGGATATGTTTTTATTGATTTTGAGAGAAAGATCAATGTGAGAGAGAAACACTCCCACCAGGGATCTAACCCTGCAACCTAGGTATGTGCCCTGACCAGGGATCGAACTCAAAAACTTTTGGTATATAGGATGACTCTGCCACCAACTAAGCCACCTGGCCATGGCAGCATCTGCTTTCTTGTATGTAGTTTTTGCCTCATGAAATAAATTTTCACTGAGAGATGTGAAGTAAGAAAAGAACAGAATTCTGAATAAATTATTTTAATTTCATGAGCTAGTAATGAAAAGGGATGAGATTTAAGAGGGCATAAATCAAATCAACATCATGCTTTTTCAAAGCACTCAACGAATACTACAAATTAAATAATTTGAGAATAATCTTTTTAAACTGAGGATTTGAGGAATGTGTCATAAAACTATAATTATGATAGTCATACACTATCTGCCACATAATACTAAAGCTATGTATTTAAAAATGCTACAAAATGTATCCCTAAATTCTGCCATCTAGGGAACTCCCAATTCTACTAATTCTTTCACTATAATTAGTTCTAACTTATTAAATGCCTACTAACATGAGTATGTTTCTATGTGATTTATTTAATATACAAGGAGCTGTTATGAAAAAAAATTGCCAGAAATGTTCTTGGCAAATGTTTTTCACTCTTGTAAATGCTGACACAAGTTTTCCTGCTTTGATGAATTTATTTTTGTGTGCATGTGCATGTGCAAATGTATGCCCTCATATGTAATAGATACGTTCCTTAAAAAAGGAGTTTCTTTTAACTTTTTCTCAGAACATAATATTGCCCAAATAGTAATAGTATTGACACAGTAAATACTTTGAATAAAAAAACACACAATGGCATTTCACAGAATTTGTAAAGAAGACTGCTGTAAATAATGCATACATATACTTCTCTAAGAGCCAGTCCTCTCTAAGATATTGGTGTATATATCAAATTACAGAAATAGAGTTTATCTGTGGCTTTGTTTACTTTTGTCACCTGCATATATGTGTGTATGCTTTTAATATTTTTGTGGCATCACAAAATGAATACTCATGAAATATTTTTATGCCAAACCTTTAGTTTCCTATGTAGATCAGTCTTGTTGCCAAAATTTTAACCAGGTGGTATTTGATGGTGGTGAATAATAAAGAAGCTTAACTGTGGGTTATTAAATCTTAACAAAGTTAAATTAACTAATCAGATAATAACATTGATCTATTCAGACTAGGTGGTTCTCATCACAATATATCACTTGGTTTAAAAAAAAGGTAATTCAAGTTTAAATGTAAGATAAAGGTATTAGAATGATAATAAAAAATAAATAGAATGTGAATATGAAATTGCATTATAAACTGTAAAATTCCCTTTGAATTTAGAACACTCTCCTTACTTTCAGCCATCTTTGAAGATGTGTTGCAGTATAAGGCAACAAACCAAATAAAATATGTTCATATCAGGTCCTATATTCTGAAAATTGTTGCTTGACATTTTAATAAATATATACTGACCCAATATATTTTTACATTGTCATGATTATCTGTTTTTCTTATTTTTAGTAGAAAGTAATATTTTTGCATAGTTAATAGTACTTTATAACAACCACAAAATTCCCTTTAATCTAATTAATTTTATCCTCCTCAAAATAATACATTTTAAATGTATTTTTATAATCTCCCCTACATCCATTTCTGGGTATTGCTGTGAGAAAAGGGCATTAATATATTCTCAGAATCAATAAAATAAAAATGGAAATTTGAGAGGTAGAATTATATGAAGTTCTGACCTATAACCATATCTTGGGACATTTTATTTCTCAGTTCTTGGGGTGAATTAAATTTAAAATAATAACTTACAAAATGTTTAGTTTTTCCTCCCATATAATTAAGTATGTAAAAACTCAGAGAATACAGCTATACAAGATAGTGTTAGAGTATTAAAACAAGGCTCAGATATATTAAATACCAGCTTGAACTCTGTATTAACACTATTTTGTTGGATTAGCTGGAATAATAAATACTACCTTTGTCTTTTATTTAGTCTTTTATCAATCAGAGATTATAACACCTGTTGTTATTCTACACATGTAATAAGAAACTAAAATGAGACCTTGAGAAAATAGCAGTTATACGGAGTAATATAGAACCAATTAAGATAAAAAAAAGACAAAAACAAAATGTGTGTGTGTGTGTGTGTATACACATATATATACATGTACATAGATATTCACTCTAAAAATCAACATGAGTGATTAAAAGAAAATATAAGACAAAAAATCTTGCAATACTTCTTTATGAAAGATAGATAGCCAATAATTTAATTAAAATATTGTCTTAAAATAATCAGAAGCATAGTAATAACCAAAGATACTATTGAATGTTCTAGGAGTGCAGTGCAGAATTGGGTTTGCAACTTTGATGTGTTTGCCATTGCCTAATCTAACTTACAATTCTATAGGATCAAAGGTTAACTGATGAATTTTTAATTGAAAAGCTTCAAATATTTTCTGCCAATGGGAAAAATAATTCAAACGATTATTTTTTATTGTCCTGTTGGATATGAACTAGTTTATATCAACCTAGCAATTATATCTCAATATGCATTTTTCAATTATCTATAAATATCCAGCTCTTAAGTATGCTTGGAACCGGTTTTAATTACCTTACCTTCCCCTATTAATAAATCACTTAAATAAAACGTTTGATACATGTTCCCTGTATATTTTCATTTTTAGATGCCCCACTGAGTTGCCTTTGTGGGCTTATCTGATGGAGTCAAGTAATTTTTGTTAGAAAAGAGCACCTCAGAGGCCACTAGGGCCCAGGCACCTTTTTTTTTTTTTTTTGCTTCCAGAGAAAAATCCAAAAGGAACAGAATTTTCATTTTCCTAACTACTTGTTTCTTCCTTCCCTCCTTACTTCTACTGATGATTTTCTGTTTTATTTTTGCTGTTCACTCATTCCAATAACTCATTTCCTAATGGTAGCTAATTTAAAATTTGGAATTTAGTCTGATAATCTGGGCTATTTCTGTCAGGTGAGTGATGGAGATCTATAACCTATTAAGTAAAAAGTGACAGAAAATCTACTTCTTACTCGTTTTTGTTTGTTTTCCTTTGTCTGTTTATAAATAGAAATTAATTAAGAAAACATTTTCTACACGCACCTGGCAGGGGAGAGATCACGATCAAGAAGGGGTTTTCCCAGACTAGGTTTACCCTTTGCACTGGGTGTGCTGACCCCTGCGATTTCCCCAAATGTGGGGAAGTAGCCTGCATGGTCTGTAGTAGGTGGGACTGAGTTAGTGCTCTCCCCTGGATATATATTTTTAAAAAGTATTTATACCCAATTCAGAGAATAGTTCTTTAATCTGGAATGTTGTTTCTATTTCCATTTTGACACATGACTATTAGAATTGAAACTACAAGCAGCCTACATTTCTCTTTTTTGTACAACTCAGAAAATATTTTACCTCAGGGTGAAGTCTTTTTCTATTTATGGAGAGTATTTATAACTTAATTATATATATATTAAATTAAAAGATTATTATAGCTTTATAGAAATAAATCAGTGGGCATATAAATTCATCATTCTTCAAATCAACAGAAAATAAAAAGAATAAATTTTTAATATTTAAATTCACTAGATAAAAGAAAAATCTTTGTTACTGAAACTGCTAGTTGTGAAGTATTTTTAATGAAATTTACATAATTAAATTGATTTAATATGTTTGGTTTAGGATATGTTAGAAAGCAGGTTTTCTTTGCTGTATTTTCTCTGATCTATCAATATACAATATGATACAATTGTATATTTTGTTTTCCAGTTATATTAAGAATTGTTTATTTATAAACAAGTTAATTTTACATTCATAATTTTTAGAACTTCTTTTCTGGCCAAAATAATAATTTTTATTCTTATATAATCTTTAAAATTATGAAAAATATAAATTTGTTATCAACCAAATAGCATCATAATTCTAAAGAATTTTTATAGTAGCAATTATATTTTTAGTATATTAACATGTAAATAATTTCCAACATATTTAGGTAACTTGAAATCTTATATAATATTAAATCAAGATAATTAATAAATAATCTTTGAACAATTACATGATTTTAAGTAACATAGAAAGCTGATAAACAAGCATACTTTATACATATTACAAATTACATAAATACGTATATACTATGAAATGACTTTTTACTGGGTTATAGAAATGGACTTTTTTATCACTTAAAAATGTACAAGGGATGGTATGGCTATAGAAAATATGCTATGGGTATTCATGAATTTTGCTTGTTTGCTAGTAATACATTTGTGTGTGAACAATTCTAAATTTTCTATTTCTGTTTTCTTTGTGAAATCAATATGTGTTTTTTGTTTGTTTGTTTTTGCTTAAATATGGTAGTTAAGTCTACCTAGGAGTAAAACTATGAAAAGATAGGGTGAGTTTTGGTTTCCATTTTGCTATAAAATGTTACTTTTTCCTGAATTTGAAAACACAAAAGACAAAAGTTGAGGAAAAATAGAAAGTTGTAGAATATTGAGAGGAATGAATCCATTTTTTTTGCCTAGTTTAATAATACCTGAATCTATAAAGAAGATATTATTAATTTTGTTAACTTTTTGGCAAACTTTGCCATTTTTAGTGAGCTTACTTATGAAAAATTTGAGACCTCAGGCCAACATTTTTTTCAAATAATATACTAGTGCAAAATGAGAATTTCGCATACTCTGTCAAAAGATACTATATATCACCAGGAGAGTAATTTTCTCTGCTTGTGTGACTTTACCATTCCCTTAATTATTTTAAAAAATGCATAAAAACAGAGAACAAAGATATCTTGCTTATCAAAGACCTGTTTTCTAACATTTATGCTTTCTTTCTGTTTTTATCTTAAAACTGTCACTTTGATTGTAATCAAGTATTTCCCATGCCTTCAGGATTCTTTGTCAAGAGATCATACCTCCTCTGAAAACTCTCTTGATTCTGTGTTTCCAATCTATGATGCAATACTTAGAAAAGAGAGAGAGAGAAAAAAAGAACTGTGCACCAAAAACTGCCTTTGAAATTTGCCTGAAGCCCTAGAAATCACAGTGATTTGTTCATTCACTGTATGGAAAGAAATGCTATGCCTCACCTGTGTGGGGCATATAGTATCTCATCACTGTGGGAGGAGCTGCCTGGGAAGAACTGTGAAATCAGAAGACAGCCTTTCCTAAGTGAAGCTTCTAAGGATACTGTTATTAACATGAAAACTTAAGATGTCCCACGCTTCACGGGAAGCAGTGGGTATTTTGCCTGCCTTCCATATGCATACTCGATTTTACCTTTGAGGAAACATGGACCAGAACTTTATGAAATGGTTGTGCATTGTAACTCAAACATAATTTTACATTCTTCATTTTTAAATAGCTATGTACTAAAATATATTAACTACCGCCTTTCAGTCTTACTGATT
>NW_005364225.1:200937-203600 GCF_000412655.1 Myotis brandtii
ATATATATATATATTTCTGTATGTTCACAGCTGTAGCTTAGAAGCTATCTTCGCAGTCCCAGAGCTCTGTGGAAAGAAATGGATCAAGTTCTTCTTATACTTCAGAGAATGGGTACTTTCATGCAGGCTACTAAGTGGACATTGCTCATAAACATATTTTTTAACTTTTCTTATCCCTAGAATCATGTTTTTAAAAATTTAAGTATAGTTGGTATGGAATATCATATTATTTCTATCAGCTTCTGGTGTTCAATATAGTGATTAGGCATTTTTATCCACTAATTCCAGTATTCATCTGATCTCGTGCAAACAACTTTTGACTGTACAAGTGGCCAAGATCCAGGGAAGGAAGAATTAATTACATAAAGCCGAATGATTAATGAGAGAATTGTACCTTTTGTTATGTAGTTCTTATTTATTTTAGAACATTATAGCAATGTTTCTAGTGTTTTCTTGGTACCTGACTTTTAAGACCTCAGTTTTACAGGTGAAAAAAAGAAAGTTAAAAAGCATAGAAAATTTTGAGGGTCTCAAAAAAAAAAAAGTACAGTTCATCCACATTTAGAGGTAGTGTGGGTAAAAACAGAGTTTTCTACTTGGTGTTCTAGCTTTAGTATACAAGAACAAATAAGTAGGCTTTTATAAATGTAATCTAGTTTCCTTGTGAACATTTTTAGATGAAATTTAATTCCCTGTCATTGGTTTTCTCAAAATTGCATGATGAACGAACCCTATGTAATTATCCCTTTAGTTGGACCCATATGTGTAACAATCTGAACAAATATTATGAGATGGGTCTTAATATAATTAAGAGTAATCTTTTGAGATTACCATAAAAATGGCAGCAGGAAATGGTCAGAAGAATTATCTGAAGCTTAAAAATAAGCAAAAGAGATTACTAGTTATTCCTTTAGGGGAGTTTTGGTCTTACAACTTTAATTGATTTTCTTCTGACTGGGTTATTTTATATTCTGTAAGGGCAGATTTATTTTGTTGATTATTTTCAAGATACAAAAAAATATATCTCTGGTAAAAAAAGAATAACTTTAAAGATATTGATTATTTCCCTAAGTGACACAAATAAACTTTGTATCTAAAAAAAAAATATCCTAGTATTCTTTTATTATCTTTCCAATGCTACCCAGAGGCTCAAATAAACTTTGAACTGGATTCATCACCATATTGCTTCCCTCATTATGAAAAAATAAATTGGCATACATTCACTATCATTGCAAGAGTCACTTTTTTAACCTTTTAATTTTATCATTAGGGATATTCACATTAAAACCAAAATGTCATAGAAAAAAACAACAACACTAAAAAACAACAGACAGTAATGATAACAAAAGGTCTTTATATATCAAATGTTGAAAAGAATGTTGAGACAGTAAAATCCACATGCACTCATCATGGGAGAATAAACTGATAATCAGGAAAGGTTTGGTAGTATCTACAAAATTTTAACATATATAAATTTTTGACCTAGCATATCCATATACGTGTATATGTATGTGTATGTACCTATATATGTGGATATATATTGAATATTCATATGTCCTACATACATGCAAACATACGTTCACCAAAAGAGATGTACTAGGATTTTTATAGTGACACTTTTTGCAATAACTGAAAAGTGAAAAATGACCCAACTATCCATCAAGAGTAGAAACGATAAATTTTGTGTATATTTACAAAATGGATTGTATACAGAACTGAGAGTTAATTAAAACCTACATGAAATATATGGATACATTTCACAAATATGATGCTGAGAGAAGCAAGATATAAAAAAGTAAAATTCTATAATTTCATTTAAATCTACTGAAAAAAAAGTTAAAATTAATCTATATCATTAGAAGTCAGGATGACTGATTGGGTTCCAAAAAACCACCATTATGAGGTATTTGGGAATACTGTTCATTTCTTTAATGCTTTCAGTTCAGATGTAAAATTTAAAAAATTAAAGCAAATATTAAATGTATACTAAAATCAATAGCCCACTCTAAGGCAAGTCAGGAAGAGTTCGGTTTTAGGAACAGGAGTTTTTATCCTATTGTATCGCTGAGCAGAATGTCATGGTTCTATGAGAAAAAGGATTTATTAGGCAAAATATGATATCCAGGGAACTATACACCAACATCATGTAACACCAATAGAAGTGCTGACTTCAAACTGAAGTATGGGTGACAGAAAGAAAACATTGATAATGTGTTTTAATGTTATTATAATTATTCATTAAATTATGGGTTTCGTAAAGGCAAGTATTATATTTTCATGCATTTCATTTTCTTCCTGGTGTTTCTATGTTATCTTAGTCTTTTAAGCTATTTATTCTGTTAGTTATAACTCATAAGCTAGAACAAGAATAAAACAGATAAAGTATATTGGTTAGTATGTGCCAAGTACTTTAAAAATTCAATCTAAGTGAATTAGCTAATTTAAATATTTAAATAATTATTTGTGAATGGTTTTAGAGTATGTCATGTAAAAACAAGTTTAAAGCTGCCATGGGTAGCTTTGATGGCTCAATGATTTAGAGAAGTCTCAAGCTCCTTCTGTTTTTCTGCTCCAAAATCCTTGCTTCCTTGGTCAAAATTTCAAGATGTGTACTGTACCTCCAATCATCATGTAAGCATTCCAGGCAGGAAGAAAACAAGAGA
>NW_005364225.1:204770-213291 GCF_000412655.1 Myotis brandtii
GTAGGGTCCCTTGGCCTGGCCTGCAGGGATTGGGCTGAAACTGGCTCTCTGACATCCCTTGAGGGGTCCCAGATTGCGAAAGGGCAGTTCTCGGTTGACGCATCCCAGAATCGGGCTCCCTCCTCTCTGGTTCTGGGTGTATCTCCCAAGAACCACAGCTGCCAAGTCACTACAGCTTGGTAGTTTCTGCATTGAGCGTCTGCCCCCTGGAGGTCCATGCACATCATAGCTACCGGCTGGATGGTCAAATGGACGGCCGGTCACTTAGGCTTTTAGATATATAGATTAATGTCCTGGATTTGATGGTTACCCTGAGATTACGTAGTAGAATGTCCTTATACACAGGAAATATGCACAAAACATATTGGAGAATGATGTGGCATCATACTGGCAACTTTCTCAAATAGTTGAAGAAAAAAACATTCTTTGTTCAATTTGGGCACCTTTTTTACTTTGTAAACAGGATTTGGTTTCAAAGTAAAGAGTTCAAAGAGAAAAACAAAGATAGGAACTCCAAGCCTGGTCTGTGAATATGCTTTGGACCTAGATTAACACTTGCCAGCACAGCAATTCTGAGTTAAAACTAAAACACAAACCAAATATAAGAGAGGGAGGAAGGGAGATAGGGAGGAAAGGAGGGAGGGAAGGACAGAAGGAGAGGGAGAGGGAGAGGGAGAGGGAGAGAGAGAGAGAAAGATATCTACAACTTCTGAAACTCATAGGATCTAGCAAAATAAATGTAAAATACCTAACTCTGTATACTAAAATCCTCATATATCAGGACATATGGCTAGCTCCCATGAGAGTGCTATAAAAAATAAAGCCAGACTTCAAGTTTAATATGTATTTTTCTATTTACTTAAAAAATGAATTGCATAAGCAAAAGATAAACCAGTTTACAAACCAATAACTAGGAAAACTTATTTTCCGCATGTTTAAATTCTTGTAATAGCAGCTTCTAATTTATATACAGTTACATCCCAGAATGCCCTTCTAAGATTGCCTTACGGTCAGCAAAGGAGAAAGAACCTCATGAACGTGGATAGGGTGAATAAGACTCAGGGATAGCCAGGGATAAAGGAGGAGGGGGTGGGCTTTGTAGCCTAATTTAGCAAAAATTTAAAAACATATTTAAAAGGAATTTGAAGGGTGTAATATATAAAGATTTCAATTTTTTCCAGTACAACAATAAGTTTATCATTTCTTTTTCCAACTAGATATTTGCAGTGATGACTTATAGAAAGATTGGATTTTTTTTTCTTCAGAGAGTAACTTCTGTTAAAACTGATCTCACAGATAAAATGACAAAGCACATCAGGAAACCCACAGATATGAAATGAATTCAAAAGTTGAAAGAAAGTAGAAAATTAAAAAAGAAGGAACCTCAGATAATAAAAGCATGTGAAAGGGATTTTAAAATAAGTTGTGATTAAAATGTTTAAAGAGTAAATGGAAGGAATAGAATAAGATTAAGTGAGTCTGCATAATTTGTCCAAGATTATAGAGTTAAAAAGAGATAGATCTAAATTCAAACTCAGATAATCATGACTCCACAACTTCCTCTTTTTTCTTATTATGGTTTATTTTGTTTTTAATCTGTGCTACCTTGTCTTCTTATATTCTTATATTATTTGGGTAAAATATAAGACTCAAAAAGATAATTATTTAGTACTATGGCATGTCTAAATCTGACTCTCCCCAGGACTGACTGAATAAACTTGGGGCGTTACAGTCTTTCTTGGACTTAGACTCATGATTCATGTTACCTGCATCATAGGAGAAAAAGGAAGATGAATAATATAGTAAATGCAAAAATACTCTATCAACTCAACAAAACAACAATAGCACCAAGACAAAAGTCAATTTTTATATGACAGATACACGTACTCAGATTTTTTAAATACTAGAGAAAATGTAGAAAATGTAAGAGCAATTCTTGAAAAACAAAATATTTTTTTACCTCAATTAGCATTTCTCATGTATAGCAAAGAAAGTGCACATTGGAAATACTGGTACTGGGGTTAGGAGGGTAGGGTATAGACTGGCAATTTAGTTGTTTGGTTGCTGTGATTTTATATTTTAAAAATAACTAAGTTTTAGACTTTGTGACCAGATATGAAATATTTATATAGATTGTAAAATTTTAAAATTTTATTTTATAAAGCATGAGAGCTTTCAAACATATTCTTCACTGCAAAGTCTGACTTGCCTGAGCTGATTTGGTGGAAAACACAATTTGAAATGACATAAAACAATATTCATCCTATCTTTATAATTAACCTTTTCATTAATATTTTATTGAAAATATTAATATGCTTAATTAGAAACTGCTGTCCAAGCCCCTGCTGAGGAAACTATGTATTGTCATATCAACTATATTACATTCCTAAAATCTGAAAACCTCTCCATTGCAAATATGTCTCATTTACGGAGTTCAAATAAGGGACCTTGGATCAAAATAAGCCAATATTTTAGAAAGTCTATTTAAAAGCTTACTATAATTGAAGAAGCACCCAATTATTATATCACTACTTTAATAAAGTATCTGAGATGGAAATAATTCACTATTATGGTTCATGAAGATGAATTCTTAAAAAGGGAATCACTGAAAAACTACTAGTAATTATTGTAGAACGCCATTATTGTTTCTAGATTTATAGGAAACCCTCTAACCAACAAGAACAACTGCTCATCACAAGTTGATGTAACAGAAAGGAGAGGAAGAGATGGGCTGTATTTGGTCCATCTACTAGCATTAACCCCGCATTAAGAGACATGCCAATCTGTTCTCTGTATGGAATATTAAATCAAATAGTTTCTACTTTGTGGGCAGCACAGATAAAATAGCATGTCTAGAAAGAGGAATGATAATGATTATACACCCCAAAGGGCTTTGAACTGGTACTTAACTATAATACATAATGAGGGCAGTTCATAAAAATTTGAGTATCTGAATCTTTTATTCTGGCTTCACTTTCATCAGTGTTTTCTTCCAAGGGAAATTTCTTATGGATCCTTAAATAATAACAATTATTCTAATCATACTTGGAATATAGGAGAAGTAAAAATAAAGTAATGAAAGGCAACATAAATAATATCTCTGACTAGTTTGTCCTTCCCTGATTATCAAAGTTATAACTCAGTGTCCACTCTGCCCAAGCTTTATACCCCTTTGCTCTACTTCATTTTCTCCTGATTTTTTTAATTATCTAATATCATATGTGTGTGTTTATGTAGCATTTTACTATCTCTCCCATTTTCATATAAAATTATCATGAGGCAGGGTTGTTGTTTTTTGCCTATATCTTTACAGACATAGAAAATTTATATGTAGTAGTTTCTCAATAGATATTTCTTGAATAAAATAAGCTAAGAACAGGCGAGGCAAAGCAAAAATATGCAGGGCTTACTTAAGAGGTTGGCAAAAATTAATGAGGAGAGATCAGGGTACATATTAGGGCTCAGAGTTTGATCATGGTATAAAAATAGAACTGGGACATATGGGTAGTGTCAGAGTCTTCATTCTGACCAATATATTATATTTACTCTTGAAATGCATCAGTGTTTGGGACAGAGTTGTTTATGTCTGCATGACCCATGAATGTTATATTTGGAAACAGGAAAATGTCTGGGTAGCCAATCATGCTGAAAAATAATAATGAGGGATATTAAAGAGTCAGCTCAAATTTGGCTGAACATGCAGTATTTTTAGAACTACAAAGTCAGGAAAAATAAATTGAGAATAATGTCTAATATCCTAAAAAGAATATATCTTAGAAGCCTTTCTTTTACAAGGAGTAGGTACTTATCCAAATAATTGAACTTGATTTAGGCAAATTTATTTGGCAAAATTATTCAGAAATTAATTTCAGAATCATAGGTTTCACTGTTGGAAGGAACCTTAAATGATCACTGCTTCACACACCTTTTAATACTATCAAAATTCTGATGAAATAGGAATCCAATATATGATAATTAATGTCAACATTGCAGATATTTCTAACTCTAATTCATTCACATATATACCATTAATCATCTATTTCTCAATTTTCTTGTGATACAGGAATGATTATTATCATCCCTTTATAGATGAGAAAAGAGACAAGAAAGGTTATATGACATACCTAGTCACATTTTAGTACATTATTTACATGTCTTTTAATATTTCATGCAAAGCAAAATAAGTCAGACATGGTAATTTCTTCTTCTAATTTCTATTTCTAGATTTTATAATTTGTTCCTTTGGTTTTTCTATTCATGATCCATTACACATTTTAATTATACAGGCCTTACAAATATTTTAATATCTTATTAGGCTACTTGCCCTATCATTGGTCTTTTTATTAGATGCCCTTTATTATATTTAAATGTTTGTTTTTCTATATAATCCTTAAAATTATCTTATTACTTCTTGTAGAAAGAAAAAACTTGTTTGTATTATTATGTAGATTACAATAAATGTGTGTGTGTATGTATAAACATATATACATATATATATATATATATATAGATAACATTATTTTTATACTGCTAAAGTATCCTCTCCAATAAAGGAAAATGTTTTTCCATTTACTCAGGTGTATATGTGTACCTTTAGAAGTGATCCATTTTATTATTGTTTTTACTTTTATCTTTTACATTTTTACAGATATATAAAATAATATCTGCAAAAGTATAATGAAGTGTGTACAGTAATCAAATATTAATTTTGTAGCTTGGTGGATTTATATATAAGTATCTATAATAATAAAAGCGTAATATGCTAATTAGACCAGACATCCTTCCAGATGACCTTCCAGATGAAGCCGTGGCTGTGAGGGAAGCCCGAGTCCTAGGTGCCTGCAAGCAGCTGGAGAGAAGCCCCAGTCCTGGGTGCCAGAGGGAAGCCAGTGCCAGCAGCTGGGGGAAGGAAGGCCTACTCTTGCATGAATTTTATGCATTGGGCCTCTAGTATAGTATAAATAATGTGCCCACCACTATCACTTCTATCAAGAAAAATAATATTTGCTTCACTCTACATGGTTTAGTTATCTTCCTTCACAACCAATACCATGTTCTATTTTCATGATAAAACCACTATTCTAGCTTCTGTCACTAAAAATTTGTAGTTTTCTTGAAAGTTTTTCTTGATATTTTTGAAGAGTAATGGTCAAGAATATCCTTCAAATTGGATATGTCTAATGTTTTCTTATGGTTATACTATGATTTGGGATATTTATTTTGGAAGAATATAAAAAAAGTTATAGGCTCATCTTATTACATGACATTAGGATGTACATGATGTAAAGAAAACTCATTACAAGTGATGTTCACCTTGATTATTTGGTTATGGGGGTATCTGCCCGTTTTCTCCACTATAAGCTTACTATTCTTACAATTCCATTCTCTGTTTATTAGAAACAGGTCATAATGTACTGGTTACTTTTCAAAGGGAAACGTCTCATCTCCATCATCTCCCCTACCTTTCCTGTAAGGTTCTAGTTGGGTTTTTGAAGAAAGAGCCTTAAAATTGTGCAAACCTCCCTATGTTTGAGGTCTCCATAGGGTTCATACTCAAAGAGTAGCTAACGCATGGATTTTAGCAACTTATTAAAAATTTCCAGCTGAATCCTCATATAACATACATGGCATTGGCAGGCCATCTGTCCCAGGTCATCATAGTTTGGGTACTGTTTCTTGCTGGAGGTACCTTCTTTTTCCTCTCAGTGAGGAATTCACACATAAATCTGCAACTGTATTTCATGATATGCCTTGCACTCTTTTTATAATTTCTAACCTTTTATTTCTCGATACCTCAATCTAGGTATTTCAATCATATCTTTGTTTCCTAAATTTTTCTACAGCTCTATTTAATCATCTGTTAAACCTGTGATTGGAGTCTTAAATTTAGTTATTGTGCATTGTACATTTTAGCTCTAGAATTTCTATTGTTTTTCTTACAGATTGTATTATTCTCTAATAGTTATGAGGATATTAAAGATTTTTATTTATGCTACAGAACGGTTATTCTGAAATTATTATCTGATAATAAATCATTCCAATGGTTTGTTTGTTTACTAAGTTTTTAGTTTTATCTTGCCTTCTTGGTTGACTTTATATTTCTATTGAATTTTGAATAATTCATATAAAATGTATTTCATGTTCTTAAAGTTATCTTTTAGCTATCAAATCACCCTAAACTCATTCAGGAAAGAGAATTATTTGAATATGTGTGTCAATCCCAGAGAGACTCAATTAATTTGCAATTTATTCTTATTCCTAGACTGTACTTCTTTAGGATCCCACAGAAAACCTGGGATTTTACCAAGACTCCCAACTTTGGTGTTTAGGTCTTCTATTTTTGTGTTACACTTATGAATCTATAAGTATTCTTTCTTCCCCTCATCTTTCTTATTTCTATTTTAGGAATTACAAAACTCATGAAAGGCTAAACCAGCCCCAGATGCTGATCTTATTGCTCTAAATCATATATTTTTGACTGGTGTGCCTCAATAATTTTTAAAATATGTGATAGCTGACAATTTAGTCAGAGGCACTGACCTCTTTTCTTTAGATTGTCAAATAAAAAAAAAATAGGAACAACCAACATAACAATAGCTGTGTGGTGTGAATGAATCTATTTTTTGTGAATGGTAAAAAAAATATATATTTTTGGGGGTATCACAAAATTTTAGGAATTAGCTTTTGTGTGCCATAAGATTTTTTTAAAAAGTTAAAAATCGCTGCTCTAGATGTATCTCCTTGTTTTTGCTGCATCAATTTCTCACTCATTTGACAAATGTCTGATGCCAAAACAATAATTCGGTTTTGTTTTTGTCCATTTTTTCTCATTGCTCCTGACAGAAGACTTATTGCAAAAGTCAATCTACTCTGCCATTTTCACTAGTACAACCTTTTTTCATTTTACACATTCTAATTTTTTGACTGAGCAGAGAGAGAGATTCGTTTAAGTAGGTAAAAAGATAAAAAGTTTACAATTTGAAAGTTTCTATTCAGATTAAATTGGTAATTGTTAGTAAACCTGAATGATTAAATAAAGTTTTGATGCTTTCCATACAACAATGATGCCAAAAGATTTCTATAATTCCACAACAAGACAAAAGACATTGATTAAACAGAAATATAATTAAAGTAATTATATATTAAAGGCAAATAAGAATTTAACTCAAGGAAAGCAATGAACCAATTAGCAATACTATAAAATACCCAAGAGCTATTATATACTAAGATGATTTCTTTTTTAAAAAAGGTATGAACATATATATAGTATGTGTGAAACAAAATCTTGTTATATTTTAATAAGAATATGGAATATTATTTATATATGTATAGTACCTTTCTTATTTTAAATCTTCCCAAATATTTGATTTAGTCTTCATATTTCAGAGCAAAATAGTGTATATATTAAAAACATTAAGTTAATTTCAAAAGAATATCATCAAATTAATGAATAATTTTTCATGTATTATGACTGTATACTCACATCCTTATCTTGGCATTTGAATCTTATTCATTGTAAAAAGTTTTTTCTTTGTTTTATTAGAAAATTCTTATACTTCAAAAATTATGAAGTACTAGGTCAATTATATATAGCATGGTTTTGTTCCTGCCTTTTTTTTTTTTACAAGTGACACACTTTAATGTCATGTAAGAAAATTTCTATTTAGTGAGAAAGAAAGGATGTTTCAATAGAGATGTTTATAAAACATGCAAATCTGTACTTAATCAAGATTGTGGGGAAAATGCCATCAACTACTGCACTATTGAATGTGAAGTCTGATAGTTTTATTTTTTAAAAATATTTATTGTTGAAAGTATTACATAGGTCCCCCTTTTACCCCATTGACTTCTTCCACCCCCTCCCCCACCCTAGACCTTCACTACCCTATTGTCTGTGCCCAGGGGTTACGCATCTATGCATACAAGTTCATTGGTTGATCTCTTCCCATCCAGCCTCCCCTGCCTTCCCTCTGAGGTTCAACGGTCTATTCCATGCTTCCATGTCTCTGGATCTACTTTGTTCATCAGTTTACTTTGTTCATTAGATCCCACATATGAGTGACATCATGTGATACTTGTCTTTCTCAAAAGACAAAAATAAATTGTTCAAATGGGAGAGAAGTCCTCTGATTTTATCACCTTTCTCAAAAGCTTAAAACATTCTCTTTAATTTAATCCATAAAAGTATATTAGTGCAAATGGCCTTTGCCAGATAAAAGCTGTAGATAGAGCAACTATAAGATATATAGCTTGCTCAAATATAGGTTTATCTTTCTATAAAATTTATGTAAAAGGTGAATAGTTGTTTTGAACAGTCAAGTCATAATGTATAAACACTTTTTATTTCAGTAAGAGAACTCCTATTATAAAGTACTAGAGGCCCGATGCACAAAAATTTGTGCACTTGGTGGGGGGGGTCCCTCAGCCCGGCCTGTGCCCTCTCACAGTCTGGGATCCCTCAGGGGGTATCCACCGCTCCCCAGGGTATCGGGCCTAAGCTGGCAATCAGACATCCCTCTGG
>NW_005364225.1:213465-218572 GCF_000412655.1 Myotis brandtii
CAGTTAGGATCAATTTGCATATTACCCTTTTATTATATAGAATAGAGGCCTGGTACACGGGTGGGGGCCGGCTGGTTTGCCCTGAAGGGTGTCCCGAATCAGGGTGTGGGTCCTGCTGGGGTGCCTTGCCAGCCTGGGTGAGGGGCAAATGACTGTTTGCAGGCTGGCCACGCCACCCAGCGACCCAAGCTCCCAGCTTCTTTTTTTCTGGAATTTATTTATCTTCTATAATTGAAACTTTGTAGCCTTGAGCGGAGCCAAGGGCCAGCCAGGGCAGGCAGGAGGCTTGGCTTCCTCCATCGCCTGGGCAACCTAAGCCTGCTTCTTGCTCCAGCTCTATGGCCACCACCATCTTAGTTGGGTTAATTTGCATACTTGCTCCTGATTGGATGATGAGCATGGCTTGTGGGCATGGCTTGAACATAGTGGAGGAATGGTTAATTTGCATGTTTCTCTTTTATTATATAGAATTTGTAAATAAAAATGTTATTTTTCAATTATTGGTCAATATGTGTTTTTAAATATTTATATTCTTCTATACCAGTTTGCCTTATATTAAGCTGAACTCAAATATTATATTGAGTTTATACATATTTGTGTGTATATACACAATATTATGCATATACTATAGTAATATATCTAATTCCTAGGACAGGTAAAATAACATACTCTTGTTAGGCACATAAAATAAATACTTTCAATGATTTTTATAAATGTTTTAAATATATATTTTATAAGACTTTCTCTCTATGTCATTATCTATAATCAATTCATATATCTGAGTGTATCTTGAGGCAAGACCCTAGGAAAAATAGAATCTGATTCAATGCATTACTTAAAGAAGCAAAGTGGAAATTATTATGCCAAGTGAAATAAGCCAGACAGAGAAAGACAAATACCATATTGTCTCACTAATATGGGGAACGTAATAAACAAAATAAACTGCGGAACAAAATAGTACTAGAGGCATGGATACATGAAACAGATAGACAGAGGTCAGAGAAGACAGGCATGGGGGGACTGGATGAAAGAAGGTGAAGAGATTAGCCAGAGAACATATATGCATAGACCATAGACACAGACAACAGTGTGGTGATTACCATAGGAAGTGGGGATGAGAGCTGGCCAGACAGAGTTTAAAGGGAGGGGACATCTATGATAATATCAACAATACAAAAAAAGAAGCACAGTATAATTAATATTTGAAACTCTGTCTGTATGTCCAGACAATATACTTACAGTTATGCTATGATCCTATCTAATAAAAGAGTAATATGCAAATTGACCATCATTCCAACACAAAAGATGGCCACCTCCATGTGGTCAAAGATGGCTGCCCCCTGTGGACACAAGATGGTCAGCAAGGAGGGCAGTTGGGTGTGACCAGGCCAGCAGGGGAGGGCAGTTAGGGGCAACCAGGCTGGCAAGGGAGGGAAGTTAGGGGTGACCAGGCCAGCAGTGGAGGGCAGTTAGAGGGGACTAGGCCGGCAGAGGAGGGCAGTGAGGGGTGACCAGGCCAGCAGGGGAGGGCAGTTAGGGGCAATCGGGCTGTCAGGGGAGCATTTAGGCATCGATCAAGTTGGCAGCGGAGTGGTCAGGGGCAATCAGGCAGGCAGGCATGCGAGCGGTTGGGAGCCAGCAGTCCTGCATTGTGAGAGGGATGGCCGACTGCCCGTTTAGGCCCAAGCCACCTCCCGCCTTCGCTACAGGCCGGAACTACCTCCCGCCCACTAGAGCTGTCTCCGTGGCCACCGCCCAGGGCTTGCAGGAAGTCAAGTGTCCTGCCCAAAGGAAGCCAAGCACCCCATCCACTCTGGCCAGCCGCCATCTTTGTGACTATGGGCGCCACCATCTTTGTCACAGAGTGATGGTTAATTTGCATATTACCCTTTTATTAATATAGATGTTAGAGATAACATATCAGTAAAAACCTCTTTTCTTTCTGTCTAAATAGTCCAGATGAACCATATTTTCTCATTTAGTTCTCCCTACTGACCCAATTAAGGGGAAAAAATTACCAAATATGCCAATTGTGTGATTGAGTACAATAGATTCATAAGAGTAATTTTTTCTGAGCTAAAATGATGCCCAGTTCAATTTCCAAAGAGTGATTTATTAACGTCTTTCCAGCAGCAGTGTAAATAAGATTCATTTTATTGTAAGTTTTATAACAAGAAATACTATGTCTACTTTTAATGTTTGCCAGAATAGTATGAATAGAATTGAATCTTGTTCTTAATTCATTACCTGTGCCCTAGCTTGTTTGGCTCAGTGGATAGAGCATCGGATTGCGGACCAAAGGGTCCCATGTTTGATTCTGGTTAAGGGCACATGCCCAGGGTTTTGGGCTCTATCCCCATAGGGGGCATGCAGGAGGCAGCCAATCAATGATTCACTCTCATCATTGATGTTTCTATCTCTCTCTCCCTCTCCCTTCCTCTCTGAAATAAATAAAAGTATATTTTTAAAAATTTATTACATGTCACCGTGTGACAAGAGAAAATTTGGAGCTTTTCCTATGTTAATATTCTTTGTTACTTGACATTCTTTTAAAACTTGTTTGATCAATAGAGAAAAGTTTATTCCTACTAAGTCGAAATCAAATAGGAAATTAATCCTTCAACTAGAACACACATTAGATCCTGAGTTTGGCCGATGTTGATATAAGTTGGCTAATGAACATCAGATAATGTTGAATGTATGGACTAGAAAAACATCATGAAAGCAATGATACTTGACATTTCTGGAAAAGATAATAGGAAAATTATTTGACAGAAAATAGGAAGGCACCACAGACACTAAAAACCACTTTGGGTCAAGTATAGAGAAAAAAAAATAGCTAAATCAGATGGTATTGTCACATCCTAGGTTAAAGCTTACATAAACAAAATGATTTTGATCTTATCTACATCTGAACTTCTGAACTATACACACTCACACACAACTACTTGTGTGTATGGAAAGAAATATATATAAATATATATATATGAGGCCCAGTGCACAAATTCATGCATCAGTGGAGTCCCTCAACCTGGTCTGCAGAATCAAGCCAAAACTGGCTCTCCTATATCCCCCAAGGGGTCCCGAATTGCAGGAGGGTGCAGGCCAGCTGAGGAACCCCACCAGTGCACTATGGGGGCCAGGGGAGGGAGTGGTAGGTTGGCCACCCAGGGAGGGACTGTGGGAAGGCTCCAGGGCATGTCCAGCCCATCTCATTCAGTCCTGATCAGCAGGACCCCATGACCAAGCTCACCTACTGGTTGAGTGTCTTCCCCCTGGTGGTCAGTGCACGTCATAGTGACTGGTCGACTTATTGACTGTCTGCCTCTGGTGGTCAGTGCACATGATAGTGAGTGGTTGAGGGGCCTTAGCATATCATTAGCATACTATGTTTTGATTGGTTGAATGGCCGACTGGATGACCGGACAGTTAGCATATTAGGCTTTTATTATATAGGATTTAGTATGTAAGATTTGCACTGCTATTTTTTCCTAGTATATAAAATCTCTTTTTTTAAAACAATATTTTGAGTTCTCTGAGAGTAACATTCCAATGCATATCAATAGGCAAAATTGATTTTTTTTTTGTGATTTAGAGGTAAATTATTGCAGAGAAAAAAATTGAGATATAATTCTGATACTCGAAGGAAATCTGAAGAGTGAAATTTTTCTCTTCCATTTACTTGTTTATCTTATTTTACTAATGTCTCTAATTTAATAAAATTCAAAATTATTTGAAACAGTTAATTTGAATTAATACATCTCTGTAGTTGGGTTCTTCATGCAAGTTTAAAAAAATAACAGATTTTTATGAGTGGTTTTTCATAAGAACAATAAATTGGCCAATGCAAAAATATTATTTGAACAAAAGTCTACAATTATAAAAGGGATGTACTGTTTATTTAATTAATATTAATATATGAGTAATAAGAACTCATTCAGAATAGACCTTTTTATTATTTTGTATAATTTGGCTCAAATATCTAGATCACAGAAAATTTTCCATACATTTTAATGATATCCAAGGGCATCATAAAAAGTAAATCTATTGAATCTCCACATGCATTCACTGATTTAAAAGTAAAATCATACATGGGATCAATAATACCAAGAATGTCACCACTTAGTTTCTATCATTTTTGTCCCTTTCTGTTCTCATGAAACCCTTCAGATAAATCAGCCCACCAATATTACAGTGTATTGATTTGTTAGTAGGGCAAAATTATACTGTGATTTAAATTGCATTGAATTAGATGGTAGGTCTTGATAAACCACTGGTGGAAAATCACAATGTTATTAAACGCTACAAATGTGTAGGGACAGAAAATATAGATCTCTGGGACTCCAAGAAAATGATACTAAAAGACAGCAGCTTGTGGAATTATTTGTATAAGCTCATGCAATTCAGAGTCGAAAAGTAGCTGTAATGATACTATTCCAAAAATACTTTAGGGACCTGTTAGGAAGCATTATACTAATTACTTTAACATTTAGTTGTAGTCAAAATCTTGGCAACTCTTTTAAGTGTTCAGGGAAATATTTGGAAAAACATCCCATGATATAAGCATGTATACACTGCCTCAAATAACAAGTGGACAGATTTTATTAATGTATTTGAAATCATTAGAGCATCTATTGCCTATGAATTCCATAATATGTCTTTTAATATCAGGGAAGTTAGAGTTTAAAAATCAATTTTCAGAAAACTAGATGAAGAAAATGACAGCAAGTAATTAATATTTCATTTATTTTCAGTATTTTATTCTATTGAAGGATTAATATTTTATATTACTAAGACAAATGTTAAAATTTTTAACAGAATTTAAAGAACATCTAATGAAACTTTCAAATGATGAATAGTAAATCAGAGATCTCTCTCTTTTTTTGTGGAATATTAAGTCCAATATATACCCATTTTTAGCAGTCAACCAGAAATGTTCCATTAGAAATTAGTCAATTTTAATGAAAATACATGTGATTGAGGAGGCAAGATTGTGTCCAGCAGGACTGCAATGAGAGAGAGAGAGAGTAAGTGAGTGAGTGAAAGGGGAGTGTGTGGATGTGTGGTGTGGGGTGGTGTGTTTGTGTGTGTGTGTGTGTGTGTGAAT
>NW_005364225.1:219135-220654 GCF_000412655.1 Myotis brandtii
AACTAAATGAAAAAGAGGGATGCAATATGTCAGGAAAAGAATTCAGAATAAGGGTCTACATTCCTAAACGAGCTGGATGAGAAAATCAACAACTTAAGTAGAAATCAAGAGGAAATAAAAAGTGATATAGCTACAATAAAAAACACAATGGAAGTTTTCAACAGTAGACTAGAAGAAGCGGAGGACCAAATTGGTGAATTGGAAAACAGGGCAGAAATACACACCCAATCTGAACAGCAATTGGAGGAAAAAAAAATTAGAATGCAGGAGGAGAGCCTAAGGGAGCTTTGGGACAACATGAAATGAAGTAACATACCTATAATAGGGCTGCCAGAATGACAAGAAAAGAAGCAAGGTTTATAAAACTTGTTTGAAGAAATAATGACAGAAAACTGCCATGTTTTGGGGAAGAAAAAGTTGCACAAGCACAGATAGTCCCAAACAAGATGAATTCAAAAAGAACCACACCAATACAAGTCAGAATTACAATGACAAATGTTAATGACAAAGAAAGAATTTAAGGGCTGCAAGAAAGAGACAGAAAGTTACCTACAAGGGAACTCCCATTAGATTATCAAATGAGTTTTCAACAGAAACACATTAGGCCACAAGGGAATGGAATGAAGTATACAAAGCAATGCAAAGCAAGAGACTAAATCCAAGAATACTCTACCCAGCAAGGCTATCATTCAAAATTGAAGGGGAAAACAGGAGCTTCACAGACAAAAAAGGCTAAAGAGAGAGTTTATCACTACCAAGCCAGCAATGCAAGATATGCTAGGAACTGTTGTAAAAATAAGAAATAGGAATGCAAGAAGGATCACAGGCAAAAAGAGTAAATATAGCTACAAACAAATACCTATAAATAATAACCTCAAATGTAAATGGATTAAATGGATTAAATGCTCCAATCAAAAGACATCAAGTGGCTGAATGGATAAAAAAACATGATCCATACATATGCTGTCTACAAGAGACCAACCTCAGAAGAAGGGACTCAACAGACTGAAAGTGAAAAAATGGAAAAATATCTTTCAGGCAAATGGAAAGGATAAAAAAATCTAGGGTAGCAATACTTATATCTGACAAATTAGACCTCAAACTAAAGGCCATAACAAGAGATAAGGCCACTTCATAATACTAAAGGGATCAATACAACAAGAGAATATAACTCTGGTAAACAAATATGCTCCCAATCCTGGAGCACCCAAATACATTAAAAAAAAGCAACAACAACTTCTGGAAGATATCAAAAGAGAGATCTACAGCAATACAATTATAGTAGGGGACTTTAATACCCCAATGATATCCATGGATAAATCCTCCAGACAAAAAATCAGCAAAGAAACAGCAATCCTAAATGACTCAATAAATCAGATGGACTTAATTGACATCTTCAGAACATTTCACCCCAAAGCTACAGAATATACATTCTTCTCAAGTGCACATGAGACATTTTCAAAGATAGATCACATATTGGGACACAGGCAAAGTCTCTTCAAATTCAAGAAGATTGAAG
>NW_005364225.1:221363-228102 GCF_000412655.1 Myotis brandtii
AAAAAATACTATGAACAATTCTATTCCAACAAACTGGTCAAACAAGAAGAAATTGACATATTCCTAGAAAAATACAACCTTCCAAAACTCAATCAGGAATAATAAAAAAATCCAAATAGGCTGATAACTATGGAGGAAAGTGAAACAGTAATCAAAAAACTTCCAGCAAACCAAATCCCTGGGACAGATGGCTTCACAGGGGAGGTTTACCAAACATTCAAACAAGAATAAAACCTATCCTCCTCAGACTATTCCAAAAAATTTAAGAGGAATGAACACTTCCAAGATTTTCCTATGAAATCAACATTACTTTAATCCCCAAACCAGATAAAGACACTACAAAGAAAGAGAATTACAGACCAATATCTCAGATGAACATAGATGCTAAAATCCACTACAAAATCTTAGCAAATTAGACCCAGCATTACATTAGAAAAATCATACAGCATAACCAAGTGGGATTTATTCAGGGATGCAAGGGTGGTACAATATCCACAAATCAATAAATGTGATGCATCACATAAACAGAGAGATAAAAATTACATAGTCATCAATTAATGCAGAAAAAGCATTTGACAAAATCCAACATCCTTTCTTGATAAAAACCCTCAGCAAAGTGGGAAGAGAGGGATCATACCTCAACATCATAAAAGCCTTATATGACAAAAAAAAAGCCTTATATGACAAACCTATAGCCAACATCATATTCAATGGATAAAAAAGTATTCAATGGGCAAAAAGTAAAACCATTTTCCCTAAGAACGGGAACCAGACAGGGATGCCCACTCTCACCACTCCTGTTCCACGTAGTACTGGAAGTGCCAGGCATGGCGATCATAGTACTGGAATTCAGAAACACCAATCAGAAAGGATATATGCACCCCTATGTTCATAGCAGAACATAATAAGATCAGACAAGAAGAAGAAATGAAAGGAAGAAGTAAATAAAACTATCATTATTCACGGATGAAATGATATTGTACATAGAAGACCCTAAAGATTCCATCAAAAAACTACTAGAATTAATAAATGAATTTGGCAATGTAGCAGGATACAAAATTAACACCCAGAAATCTATGGCTTTTTTATACACCAGTAATGAACTTACAGAAAGAGAAATTTTAAAAAAAAAATTAAGATATGTGGGAATAAACTTAACCAAGGAGGTAAAAGACCAGTTAACTAAAGGTAAAAGACCTGTACTCAGAAAACTATAGGATGTTGAAAAAAGAGGAAGACATAAACAAATGGAAGAACATACTGTGTTCATGGTATGATAGAATCAACATCATTAAAGTGGCCACTACCCAAAGCAATCCATAGACTCAATGCAATCCCCATTAAAATATCAACAGCATATTTCACAGACCTACAACAAACTCTCCAAAAATTCATATGGAATAAAAAAAGACCCCGAATAGTCACAGCAATCCTGAGAAAGAAGAACAAAGCAGGAGGAATCTCTATACCAGATATCTAGCTATATTCAAAGCCATTGTCCTCAAAACTGGCTGGTACTGGCACAAGAACAGACATATAGACCGATGGAACAGAACAGAGAACCCAGAAATAGACCCAAGCCATTATGCTCAATTAATATTTGACAAAGGAGGCAAGAGTATACAATGAAGTCAAGACAGTCTCTTCAATAAATGGAGTTGGGAAAATTGGACAGATACATGCAAAAAAATGAAGCTAGACCACCAACTTACACCATACACAAAAATTAATTCAAAATGGACTTAAATGTAAGATGGGAAACCATAAAAATCTTAGAGGAAACTACATGTAGCAAAATATCAGACATACATTGTAGCAATATCTTTACCAATACAATTCCTAGGACAATGGAAATTAAGGAGAAAATAAACAAATGGGACTACATCAAAATAAAAAGCTTCTGCACAGCCAAAGAAACTATCAACAAAACAATAAGAAAACCCACTGCATGGGAGAACATATATGCCAATGTTATCTCCAATAAGGGTTTAATCTTAAAAATTTACAGGGAACTCTTATACCTTAACAACAGGAAGATAAACAATCCAATAAAAAAAATGGGCAAAGGACCTAAATACACACTTTTTGAAAGAGGACATACAGAAGGCCGAAAGACATAGGAAAATATGCTCACAGTCACTAATCATCTGAGAGATGCAAATCATAACAACAATGAGGTACCATCTCACACCTGTCAGAACGGTTATCATCAACAAATCAACAAATGACAAGTGCTGGCAAGGATGTGGAGAAAAAGGTACCCTCTTGCACTGCTGGTGGTAATGCAGACTGGTACAATCACTGTGGAAAATAGTATGGATTTTCCTCAAAAAATTAAAAATGGAACTCCCATTTGACCCAGTAATCCCACTTATAGAAATATATCCCAAGAAATCAGAAACACCAATGAGAAAGGATATATGCACCCCTATGTTCATAGCAGAACAATTTACAATTGCTAAGATTTGGAAATAGCCTAAGTGTCCATCAGCAGACAAATGAGTTAAAAAACTGTGGTACAGCCCTAGCTGGTTTGGCTCATTAGATAGAGGCATTGGCATGTGAACTGAAGGGTCCCAGGTCTGATACTGGCTAGGGTACATGCCTGGTTGCAGGCTTGATCCCTAGTAGTGGGTGCGTAGGAGGCAGCCGATCAATGATTTTCTCTTATTATTGATGTTTTTATCTCTATTTACTTCTCCCTTCCTCTCTGAAATCAATAAAAATAATAAAAAAAAACTGTGGTACAAACACAATGGAATACTATGCTGCTGTAAAAAAGAAGGAACACTTACCATTTGCAACAACATAGATGGACTTGGAGATCATTATGCTAAGCAAAATAAGCCAGTTGGAGAAAGATAAATACCACATGATCTCACTCATTATTTGCATATAGTGAACAACATAAATTGATGAACAAAAATAGATCCTGAGACAGAGAAGCATCAAACTGTCAACCCTCAGAGGGAATGCTGGGGGGAGGGGGGTAAGAGATCAACCAAATGACTTGTATTCATGCATATAAGCATGCATATAAGCATTACCAATGGACACATTCACTGGGGGGGGGTGAGGGTATGTGCTGGGGGGTAGCAGTGGCCGTGGAGAGGTCAATGGAGGAAAAAGGAGGCATATGTAATACTTTAATCAATAAAATATTAAAATAATAATAATATTGTAATAGCTATGCATGGGCCATGGAGGGAACTTAAAGTAACATTGAGCCACTCTGTAAAGTATATGATTGTCTAACCACTATGTTGTACACCTGAAACTAATACAGAATAATAGTGAATGTGAACTATAATTAAAAAAAAAAACATTAGGAAATTGTATGTTATATGTTTTTCATCATAATAAAAAAAATACATGTGATTAATTTTTCAGTCTTACAGAAAGGGTTATGCAACTGGTTTTTGTGAAAAAATTATCCCACACTTGATATTATTAGCAATATTTCCCATTTTGATGATTGCTTTTCATATATATATACTAGAGGTTCAGTGCATGAAATCCGTGCACAGGAGTGGTTCCTCAGCCCGGCCTGCACCCTCTCACAATTCAGGACCTTTCAGGGAATGTTCGACTGCCGGTTTAGGCCCGACCCCGCAGGGATCCCTGTGGATCAGGCCTAACCCAGCAGTTGAACACCCCTTCGCAATCTGGGACTGCTGGCTCCTAACTGTTCACCTGCCTGCCTGATCGCCCCTAACCACTTTGCCTGCCTGCCTTATGGCCACTAACCACTTGCCTGCCTGCCTGATCGCCTCTAACTGCCTCTGCCTGCCTGATCACCCCTAACCACTCTGCCTTCCTGCCTCATGGCCCCTAACCTCTCGCCTACCTGCCTGATATCCCCTAACCACCTCTGCCTGCCTGCCTGATCACCCTAACCACCTCTGCCTGCCTACCTGATCACCTCTAACTGCCTATTCCTGCCTGCCTGATTGCCCCTAACCCCTCTGCCTGCCTGCCTGATTGCCCCTAACTACTCTCCCCTGCCGGCCTGATCACCCTGCAGGATCTGGCCTAAACCAGCTTTCAAACATCCCCCGAGGGGTCCCAGATTGGAGAGGGTGCAGACCGGGCTGAGGGTAACCCTCCCACCCCCGTGCCTTGTTGGGTTAATTTGCATACTCTCCTGATTGGCTGGTGAGCGTAGTGGAGGGATGGTCAATTTACATGTTTATCTATTATTAGGTAAGATGTGTGTGTGTAATAAAAAAGCAATTTGTAATAATTCTGAGTTCCAATTTAGACACCAATTTAATTCAGTTATATATATATATATATGACTATATATACTAATGATAAAGTGAGTAAATTATGCCTCTGCAAAGAAAAGTGAAAAACCATTACCTAATCTAGTAAATGTGGAGTTAACTAGAATTTGAGTAGGAAAACATCTCACTAGAATATTTTTCTTAAATTAAGTATACAGAAGATATAGTCAGTATCTACATACAAATGTTAACATTTAAGATGTAGCATTTGTTAAAAATTATCTTAATTGCCAATTTTATCATACTTTAGTATTAAAGTGCCTTAAATTCAATTAATGTTCTAGAGCTCAATATAAGCTTATTTGTTTGTTTACTGATTACACAGCTCACCTTCTATTACTTACAAGCCTCTCTAACATCACTATTCCCTTATTTCTATTTTATTTATGTAGCCAACATGTCATTCTGCCATTTGTAAAAGGCAACTTGCCAAAAATAATTTACCAATTTTCAGTCACTTTTCTGCACACTTTTCATATAGAAAAATGTGTCACTGCTTTATGTGTAGTCACTCTCTAAATTCTCTTGATGTGTTTTCAGAAAGGAATTCAGATTTGGATCTAAATATATGTCATCAATATTTCCTGCTTATGGATGGATGAAAGCGGCTGTCAGTTTTCTATTACACATTGGTTAAGATATTCTAGACAGATCACCACATCACCCTTTATATCTAATACCCCAAGCTTCATATTTCAGCAGCAAAAATCATAAATGTGATTAACACCTTCAGTTCACTTCATATCAACCTAAAAGTAAAAATGACAGTCTTTTTTTAAAAGCTAAAATTTTTAACAGAAATGTTAGAGTAGGCAGATAGAAAACCATGAGCTGGGAGTGGCTGGGAGAGGCCGCTGGGGCTTGGAGGAAATAAGAGACGTGACAAACTGAAAAGAGACAATGGAGGCCCCTATGAGCAGGAAAGATTCAGAGTCCTCCAGGATGCAGTCTAACCTGTGGCCTAACACCTAAATGAAGGAGCCTTGTAGATTAAAGATTCATTTTTTGAGACATGAGAGAGGAGGTGACTTGCTCCTTGCCTAAGGGTATTGCAGCCTAGGGTTACAAATCCTCAAAACTCCCAAATGTCAGGGCACTTTGGTCTCAGCCAGCTCAGCTGCCAGCTCAGGTCCTCTCTGAGTGCATTGCTTTCCTACAAATAAACCCTCACCTGCTTTTGCAGTTATTTGTTGTCTCTTATTTGAATTCATTCCTACAAGCAAGACAAGAGCAAGGGGTGCAGAGTACTGTCTCTAGCCAGAGATTACCTCTGACCAGAGACCCCATGTCCACTGCTGATAGATATATCAAATCAAGAAGCAGTATTTGCTTTTTCATAAAAAAAATTCACAGTAAAAGTTTCTTTTATAATGCAGGCGTTGCTATATATCAATCAAATTAATTGAAACTTTATCAAAAGGTATTTGATCAGTTTGTGTCAGGTACCTCGCATACATTATTAGTTTAATCATTACATGCCTGAAAATTATTATAGTCTCCTTTATGCAGATAACAAAACAGTGCCTAAGTCTGCATAGCTGGTGTCAGGATCAAAGTGTAAAATCAGTTTCATCTGTTTCCAAATAGAGCTATTTTTCACATTCATTACAAAAACATAAGAAGAATAGAGCCTACTAGCTGCCAGGATAAACTGTCATAATTTAGAAACCATGGCCTCTCACTTTACTGGTTGTGATTTTCCAGGTCACCCTCTATGTAAAGCTAGCTGACATTTTTGCGGCTCTTTAACCCTTTTCAGTCCAACTTCAAGGCTGACTCGACAGACCAGGCGCTAGGAGCAGGTCCAAGGTCGAGAAATAAGAACATTAAAAAGTTCAACATTCAATCCCGTCAATTAATTTGGACCAGACTGTTTGAATTCCAAAAATAACATTGGACCGCAAAGGGTTAATGTTCTAAGTATTCAGTTTGTCAGTGCCAACTCCCCTCCACCATACATTTCTCCAATTTCCCCTTTTCAATCTCTCTAAAGGCTGTTAATGCTAATCTACACTAATAAAAGAGAAACATGCAAATTGGTGTCACTCTGCTACGCCCACCAGCCAATCAGGATGAGTATGCAAATTAACCCAAGAAAGATGGCAGTTAATTTGCATATGCAGGTGGAGTGAAGACTGAAGGCTCCACCTGAACAAAGACTGAAGACTGAAGACTGAAGTGGTATGGCTTCTCTGCTGCAGTCGGAGTGGAGAAGCCTCCAGGTTTGGCTTCTCCACTGCAGCCGGAGCAAAGGCCTGGGTCCCGAGTGCCGGAGGAAAACCGGTTCTGGCAGCCAGGGGAGGGAAGGCCTATTGCACCAATCTCTTCATGCAATGGGCCTCTAGTCTACACTAATAAAAGAGAAACATGGTAATTAGCGTATGACCGCTACCCTTCCCAATGGCTAATCAGCATATCCTTATGCAAATTAACTGTCAGCCAAGATGGCGGCC
>NW_005364225.1:229463-230269 GCF_000412655.1 Myotis brandtii
CGCCCTGCTCTGTGCATGACGGGGCGGCGCCCCAACTCCCCAATCGGCCGTGCTCTGAGCCTGACCAGGGGCTGCACTTAGGGATTGGGCCTGCCCTCTGCCACCCGAGAGCAGGCCTAAGCCAGCAGGTCGTTATCTCCCGAGGCGTCCCAGACTGCGAGAGGGCACAGGCCGGGCTGAGAGGGAACCCTCCTCCCCCCGAGTGCACAAATTTTTGTGCACCGGGCCTCTAGTTTATATATAAAAGGCTAATATGCAAAGTGTCCCCTCGGAAGTTCGAGCAGGAGAATGGGAGTTCCATCACTCGCTATGACGTGTGCTGACCACCAGGGGGTGGCGCGGAACGTGGTGGCGACCAGTGGTAGTGACGGGGCACTGAGGGACAGAGGGAAGGAGGAGTCAGGGGGCGAGGAGGCAGGGAGGCAGGGAACCTGATCGGCCCTGATTACTGGCCAGGCCTAGGGACCCTACCCATGCACAAATTTCATTCACTAGGCCTCCAGTTTAACACAGAAGAGAGTAACTTTTTACGCTACAGATAACATCACAAATCCTGTGAGATACAGTTTTCCCTATGGTGCTGTCATAATTAAGATAAATAATTAAAATAAATATCCATCTAGTCATACCCTTCTAGTGTATACCTTACCTTAGAGTAAACGTAGTACAGTGTTTACAATATATGATGGGATTAGTATTCCTCTAGGATATTTGTTCACTGAATTTAATCTAAGAATTTAAAAATGGATTTTTGCCAAGGACCTGGATGTTTTATCTGTGGCTGGATTAAGAATATTAAATATATA
>NW_005364225.1:230280-243792 GCF_000412655.1 Myotis brandtii
ATGGCAATAATGATAAGTAAATGCCTTTATCTAGATAAAAATATGTTTCTCTGCTTCCCAGGGGCAAAAATATAAAACAAATGTTAAGGGACAAAAAATTGGGAATAAAACTAATCTGTATAGTTTCCTCCATTGATTATACTCAGGATTTAATTAACTCTCTCTTCACTTTTCTTGTTTAAATTAAGCAAAAAGACTATGTAATCCCTAGCTTTGAATAGCACAGCTTACTCACCATTTAAGTGTCTGTTAAAATATTTTATTCACATTCAAGACATAGAATAATTTTCTGTATGTTTTATCTTTGACAGACCACAGAATCCTAAACACTAAACACAGATCTCTAAACATCAAGACTAGTCCAAGGTAAAATTGTGAAGTCTCAAGTAATGAATTCTTCTTACATTTTCTATTTTCTTTTCACTTTAGTTGACCCCTTTCCTCATTTTTTCTTGATATATTCATTTATTATTAACATTATTTTAAATAAAAGGGTAAGCATCTGATATCTTAGACAAAAATTATTGATACATTTGAAAGGCAACATTTGAGCTTTAAGCTTTGAAAAAATATAATTGCATAAGAAAAAGTTGTGTGACCCATAAATGCAATTAAAAGAAAAGAACTTTCAAGGGTCTAAGGAGACTTTCTGTTGACCAAAATCCTATATTAAACCTGACACTGGCACGGCAGGAACCTATTATTACTTCCTAGAAAGGAAATGGAATAGGTGATGCTGGATTGAAGTAGGGGCCACTATGTCTTCTGAACTATTTCTTTTTCTTTGATTCAGGCATTGACTCAAATAATGGAGATTTATTTTTCTACAGACTAATGGGCAAAAAGAAAGAGATTGTCAAATTCTTGACATTCAATCTTGAATATTTCAAACCTGGATCTTTCCAGTCTTTTCATTCCATTTACTTACTGTTAGCTTGTTTATCCTCATCTACTTTCATTCATGATTAGATTTAGTGTTCTAGCATTTGTTTTTATTCTGATCCTAATATAGCATTCTATGCAAGTGGACATTTTGTCCAATAACTCTGTCTTATAGAGGTAGTCTGAAGAGTAAACTAGCATGAGGAATAGTGTAGTCAAGATTTGGGATGGGGACATAGGAAGGATTTTCAATGTATGTATGTGTGTGCACCAGAATGAGAAAGAGAGTGGAAAAAAAAACAGTTGGGGAGGGAGAGAGGAGAATAAAAAGAGGGGGAGAGAGAGAAAATTGATAACTAATGCTAGAGAAAGAGGCAAGATTTAGTAAGCACATATTATTCCCAAGGAAAGTGACAAGTACTTTACACAAGTACTTGACACATGTTATTTAGTCCTGGTAGTAACTATAGTAAAAAATCATTACATAATTATCTAGTTTCATATTTTAAATGGACATTCAAGGCATATTTTGTAAGTAATTTTATGAAAAAGATATGTTTGTTTACTTGATAAAGAGAGGAAGGGAGAGAAAGAGAAGCATTGATTGGTTGCCTCCTGTATTCATTCACCCTAACCAGGATCTAACCAGCAACCTAGGTACATGTCCTGACTAGGAATTGGACCCACAACCCTTTGGTGTATGGATGACAATACAACCAACTGAGCCACTGGGTCAGGGCTCAGGTTTGACTCTTAAGACCTGACTAATGTCACCAGGCTGAGTTAGCAGCCCTTAAAACATCCATAATCACTTGTTTTATTTTTGAGAGACCTATAAAGTAATTGTCCTTTAATGTTTCTTTCTCACTCCATGGACTCAGATATGATTAGAGAAATTTTATTACATCTGTATTTTAAAACATAAGAATGCCTATTAACAACAAATATTCAATACATGTTTTTAATCAATGTGTTGAATGCATGGATGAAGAGACAGTTCATGCTTATTGATCTTATAAGTGTGAATAACCTTGATTTATGATAGATTATATGTTTAAATTCCTGAAATTCACCAAAAATAATTTTACTTTTATAAAATTACATGTTAAGGCAAATATATTAATACATGCTACATCTTTTTGTTTATTTTACTCTCTATATAACTTCTTATACATCCCTCCACACAGATTTCATGTATTTGAATGGGAAGAATGGAAATTTTATCTAGCAAAGATATTCGCATCTTATAAGACCAAACGCAAAACTGAGGAATTTATAGTTCTTATAATAAACTTATATAATCACACTTTTATGCAAATATCATTTCTATCTAAATATTATATGGCATTCACAGTGGTCTAAAATGTGAATGGATAGTTATAAGGACAGTTGCTGAAGAAGTTAGTCTCTTTAGCATAATTTTAACTTTTAGACTTGCTAAAAGAGTAATAAAAAGTAGTACTCAATTTTCATTTATCAGTAATTTATGTATGCAACCTGTTAGAGATAAAACTTTCTGATAGCTACCATAAAAGTTGAATTAGTAACTGACAGCACTACACTAATGTCTGTAATTTAATATAGCTCCTTAATTAGATACCACCATACCAGTGGACATTTTGAAATACACAGAATTCAGATTAAGTTGGCAAATTTTCAGACACCTTTCTATGAGCTCAATGTCAGAGCCAGATTTCTGTGTAACTTTCATCACAAAAAAATACACTGAAAAATTATAAAATATAGACAATTTTTTACAAATACCCATTAAATAGGTAAATATATTTAAATATTTTCTCCACAATATTAATGATTGACTCATCTTATATGAAAACAAACCTTCTAGAGAACAAAACAGGAAGAGTAAATTTTTAATTTTTTTAATTGACTACAAATATTCTACCATGTTAATTATGAGCAGCAGGAAGCTGACAAATTCCCATGTGTTTGTTTACAAATTTAATTTTACAGTAACAATTAGGTATCATCACATTCATTTGCAAAAAGTTTCATGCAATTTTTAGATGATGAATGTTTTTAGTCTCAATGCTTCATTATGCCACCTAAGGCAAAAAGGGTTAGTTAGCACTCTGCAATGCACTGCTCTTTATTCTATTATGGCCTAACAATTAGCCTGTTCCTCCTGGCAAAAACTGTCATACATGTCATGTAATAGAAGACTAATCATAGCTTTCAGAACTGATCAGCATGAAAGTTGTGGGTGATGTCACTCACTGTGTGTTCTGCCCTCTAATCCCCATTACACTCATTCAGACTATGCTCAATGCCAAGAAAACAAGATGAAAAAATTTTAAATGTTTTCATTTTCAAAATATACCATTTGCCCTCTTTTATGAAACTCTTCACTGAATTGTCCGTTGTTCTTAAGGTTAACCTTCCTACTTTTATCTTAGCTTTTAATAGCAGCCATATCCTCATACCCAGTTAACCGTCTTTTACCACTTCCCTCAATCCTATCATTGCATACTTTCAAATGCCCATTTTTCTTTGTTATATCTACAAACGTGCAGTCTACCATACCTTAGAACAAATACGCCAGGAGATTCAAACATATCTTCAGGGATTAAAAGCTTCCCTGGCTGTCTTTCATTAGTTTAGGTGAGGCCAAAACATGTGTAAACATCACACTTTATGAAGCAATACACTGTACTGGTTAAAAGTACATACTCTGGAGTCAGACCTAGATTTCAATACTCTATTTACTAGCTGTATAAATTTAGCCAAGTTACTTACTAATTATGCCTTAGTCTCCCTGAAAAATGAAGCTATTATATTTAGTTAATATAATCCCTTTGAGGAATAAATTAAGTGATATGTATACACCACTTGGCATGGGGTTTGGCACATAATCAGTATTTAATAAATCTTAGTTAATTTGGATAAGACAGCTTAATAAACTGTTTAAAGATTTTTATGATGCTAATAAAAACATTTTAAAACCTTAACATTCTTGGCTACTATTTGAGAGGCTGACAGACGGTAACAAGATTGTGATATCTTAAAATTTAACTTTTCTAAGTTTTTATTATGAATAAATTCTTACTAGTAAATTATTTCTTGCTTGTTATCATCAATCATTTTGAGAAACTATATTTTTTAAGTTCTTCAAAGTTGTACACTTTGTAGTGGGACCACTGGATAGTCCGTAGTAAATATGAAAACTAGTTGAGGAAACTAAAAGAAACAATAAAGAATATAAACATTGAAACAAAAATTCAAATCCACATGACCTAGATAGGGTAGTTAGGGCTAAGTGGATATGCAGCAATGCGTTACTAATCAAGACGAGATTTTTAAATGGAGACACATAAAATAAGGGTATAGATGCATATAGAGATAAGAGTATGGACACAGAATGCCAAAATTTAAATTTAGAAAATTCAACCTGATTAAAAATGTCTCAAGCTTCTCAAAAATAATCTATTATATAAAATGTAAGATAATGGAAAAGAACTGTCTTAGATTTCTCAACCCAGGTCATAATTAAGTTTAGTGTATCATATTAGCCATTTCCTGGCATCTTACTGTACCTATGCAAGTAGAAAATAGGTAAAAAGAAATACATTGCATATAAAAATAAAAACTGTACTAGTGATATTTAAGCACTATTAATAAGTAGAGTTAAATTTATTTTTGTATTTAAAAGACAAAACTGCCCCAGGTGGTTTGGCTCAGTGGATAGAGAGTCAGCCTTGCCACAGAAGGGTCCCAGGTTTGATTCCAGTTAAGGGCAAATACCCAGGTTGTGGGCTTGGCCCCAGTAGAGGGTGTGCAGGAGGCAGCCAATCAATGATTTTCTCTCATCATTGATATTTCTCTCTCTCTCTCTCCCTTCCTCTCTGAAATCAAGAAAAACATATTTTAAAAAATAAAATAAAGACAAAACTAACTACGTGATATTGAAAAAATCTCTGAACTACAGAAAAATTATTTTCAGCATAAAAGGTAATTTTAAAAAATATTACAGCACAATTTATCATTACGAAGATCTGGAAACAGCCTAAGTGCCTATCAGCAGATCAATGGATTAGAAAACGGTGGTACATCTACACAATGCAATACTATGCTGCTGTAAAAAAAGAAAGAATTCTTACCCTTTGCAACAGCATGGTTGGAACTAGAGAGCATTATGCTAAGTGAAATAAGCCAGTCAATGAAAGAAAAATACCACATGATCTCACTCATTTATGGATAATAAAGACCATTATAAACTGATGAACAAAAATAGATACAGAGGAAGGACTTGTATGCATGCATATGAGCATAACCAATGGACATAAGACACTGGGGGGTAGGGGAGGCTGGGGAAATGTCAAGGGGGGGGAGGAGACATATGTAATACTCTTTGTAATACTTTAAGCAATAAAACAAAATTTAAAAAAATACTACAGTAAGATTAAGAAAAGAGATTATGAGACTATGTGACACTTGTCTTTCTCTGACTGATTTATTTCACTTAGCATAATACTCTCATGATATTACTTATATATGGACTCTAATGAACAAAATAAACTGACAAACCAAATAAAATGACAAACAAATTAGATCCAGAGACATGAAAACATGCAACAAACAAAATGAGGATCTTCATGGCAGGGAGGGGCAGAAGGAGGGAAGAGATGGACCAAAGAACTTGTATGCATATGTGCATAACCTATGGACACAGACAATAGTGGGGTGAAGGCCGGGCGAGCAGACAGGAGTGGGGAGGAGGTGAGTCAATGAGGGGGAAAGGGGGACATCTGTAATCCTTTCAACAGTAAAGATAAATTTTTTAAAAAGAGATTATGAAAACACAGCTAAGAACACAATTCATTTAGTTGAACTTTTTTTAAAAAAATAGACATTTATTGTTATGTATATTAATAAGGGTAATATACTAATTAGACCAGGTAAACCAGCCATCTTTCGGATATCTGACTTCCTTCCGGACAAAGCCATGGTGGTGGGGGCTGAGGCAGAGGCAGTTAGGGGTGATCAGGCTGGCAGGGGATGGCAGTTGGGGACAAGATCAGGCCAGCAGGGGAGGGCAGTTGGGGGTGAGATCAGGCTGGCAGGGGAAGGTAGTTAGGGGTGATAAGGCAGGCAGAGGCAGTTGGGGATGAGATCAGGCTGGCATGGGAGATCAGTTGGGGGTAAGATCAGGCTGGCAGGGGAGGGCAGTTAGGGGTGATCAGGCAGGCAGGCAGAGGCAGTTAGTGGTGATCAGGCAGGTAGGCAGGGGAGCAGTTAGGAGCCAGCAGTCCCAGATTGTGAGATGGATGTCCGACTGCTGGTTTAAACCAGCAGTCAGACATCCCCCGAGGGGTACCAGATTGGAGAGGGTGCAGGCCTGGCTGAGGGACAGGGCTGAGGGAACCGCCACCCCATGCACGAATTTTGTGCACCGGGCCACTAGTTGGTTATAATGACTAGTTATCTTCAAAATGTTTTTTCTTATCTTCATTTTTCCTCAGCTTTTGTTTTAATAGTTAAATTATCTCTCTCTTGGGTTTATACTTTACATTCTGTTCTATACAACAATTATGTGTAAATGTTTTCAGATCATTTAACTTTTCTTCAGTTTCTTTAACCATTGAATAAAAATAATAGTAGTGTATCTGCCTCACAAAGTAAATCCTACAGTTTTAATTATGTATTATGTCAGTTCTTCTGTAAAAAACTAGTGAATTTGTTTAGTATTCATTCATTTAAATAGAGTCTTTGCTCGTCACCAGTCCTTGTGTTTTGCTCTTCTTAAATTATTTTGATTCACATCTTATTTTTTTACAGTATCTCAACTATTGTGTATCTAAATTCTTCTAAGTTTGAGAATTTTTGTTTATTGCAGTTAAACTTTAATGTTATCTTAGCTAGATGTAATATTATTGGTATATATTTTTCAACCCTAAATTCTTTTAATATTTTCAGACTATTGAATATTACTGTAGAAAATTTGGAATTAGCTCATTATTACCTTTTATAGATGATTGTCTGAGTCTGTCTGGATTGTAGAAAAAGTATTTCTGCCCTTTAAAATTCAACGGCTAATTCAGATTTATCTTAGTTTTAAATTTTATATAAATAAATTTTTGAAACTGTGCTCTCCATATCTGCAAATTTAGTTTTCACTAGATAAAAGAATTGAGCAGACCTTTGAAAAAATGTTAAGTCAACATAAAAATGTACTCAAATTTATCAATAATCAGGGATGCATATTAACATAAGAGGAGTTCAACTAAATATGAAAATTGGTATTATGCTTGTTAAAGTTTAAGAGATTAATTTTAAAATCCTTTCTTCCCTCCTGAAATCTGAACAGGAAATCAAGTCATACATTTTAAGTATTCTGCTAAGTGACTGCTGAAAGCTTGACTGAAAGGCCTGGTTTGGGTGTACAGACGAAAGGACTTACTAAAACATTCTAAATTGGATAACCTTGCCCATCCAGTGACAGGCAGCACTGATCAAAGGGAGGTCACATGCCAAGGGACAGAGCCTGTTCCACCATGTCTGTGATGTAGCATTGAGAGATCAGAACTTCTCTCTTCAATACAGAGGAAGGATCCCCTCAGCATGCCCAGTGCCCTCTCCAGCATTCACATTCTCCAGTGAGAGGAGAGTTAATGTAACTAAAATACCTTCACATGAGAAAAATGAGAGGTCTGAGAAAAGTGTATCCTTACTAAAAATGGCAAGTATTGGCGAGGCTATGGGGAACGCAGGGCTGCTCTCAAAAACTATAAATAGAAGATCAACATGTAACCACTTTGGAAATAGTTAGTGAAGTTGAACACTTGCATACTTGAAGATCAGAACCTCTCTGTCTCTTTTTTGTCCGAGGTGGTCATTGGGAGGATGTGACCGCTGGTTAGATCATGAATCTCTAGGTGGAAAAAAATTTGTGACTTATTTTGGAAGTCATTATCTTAATTTTTGCTTTCTTTTGCATCTGTTTATATTGTTGCTGTGGCATCTGCCTCCATTGCAGCCAGATAGCCATGAATGAACCATGATAATAAAACCCCTTGCTCACAGGTCAGGCCACATTGCAGAAGAGGAGGCATGTTAAACTGTAAAAGCCCATCAGGGGGGTGGAGTGTTGGAGGAGGTCATTAAGAGTGGACGTGGCTGCTGGTTGACCAGAAAGCTGAAACTACTGGACCCAGGCACACAGGCTCTTTATCCCCTCCCCCTGGAATGTACATTCTGTCCATCTTTCCCAAAACTGGGGCCATTTCAAAGATACAACATTGAGAGAGTAATGGGTTGCTGAGACCATTTGGACTGGATATGTGTTAACTATTAAAGTTCTAGTGGGCAATGTAGAGATTTACTAGTCTTAACAGCTGTCGAAAATAAGCCTCCTATGTAAGTTCCCTTGCTTATGAATCTTGCCTCCTACTAATCTGGAGTGATCTACCTCTTTCTTTGGTCTCTCCTTGTCCTCCATGTATGGATGTCAGTTTTGAGTTTTGCCCCTGGAACTCTTGAGCCTTTAAACTACCATTTACATACATATATACAGGCAGACATACACATAAATGTACCTACATATATGCATGCACATATATGTGTATGAAAGTGTGTGGGGGTGAGTATATATGCTACACTGCTCTGATAAAGTAACCACAAAACAAGTGACCCAAGTAAGATAGATGCTTACTTCTCTTTCATAAAAATAGTCTGAAGATAGCCAGAAGATTTTAAGATAGAGATCTTACTCCATAAGGTATTGCAGGATTTCAGACTTTGATCTAGATTGCTTTCCTTTTTCACATTCCTGATCCCCTTAGAGTCCTGTTAATAGAACTTTCTGAGATGATGAAAATGTTCTTTATCTGCACTGTTCATTATGGTAGCCACTAACCACATATTTGCTATCGACATGTGAAAGGTGGTCGGTGTAGGTAAGAAATATAATCTTAATTTTATGCAATTTTAAACCAAATAGTCATGTTTAAAGTGTTATAGTTATCTTCTAAAATGAAGCCAGCAACTTCCATTTCTGCATCCCATTTTACAGAAAGGGTAGAAGAGAAGATATATGGGATAATTACTTTCCTAAAAAAAGAAAAAAAATTGCCTACATTATTCCAGATATATTCCATGGACATATCAAGCAAAAAAGAGATTGGAAACTCTATCTCTAGTTTTGGCAGCTATATATCTTTTTAAATTTGTATAATGGCAGATCATTCTGTTGCCTTAGTATCTGTCCTATATAAATTTTTGTACTTATTTTTTAAGATTATTACATATATAACAAAACATAAAATATAGACAGAAAAATATACACTAATTTCAGGATATTTTTTTGTCTCTGGGGTAGAAGGGAGATAAATGAGAGAATGGATTCAATTATAACTGAAATGTTTTATTTCACAAAATAACTTTTACTGATTTAATAGATGTTCACTTACATTGATATTTCTCATTCAAACTCTACCAAAATTGCAGTTAAGAAATATATAAGAAGTAAACCACAAGGGCAGTAGTAGACAAGAGTCTACAAAGTTTGCAGAAGGAAATTAACTGGAAAATTGTAACTGAGTAAGCAAAAATGAGAAAGTTGAAATATAAGTAACTATATAAATAAAGACAAAATAAAAATTTTACTTTAAAATTTACTACTTCATGTACTATAGAAAGAAAACAAAATAAATACATTACCATTTCATCATAACATTTATTTAAACTTCCCCATATGAAAAATATATTGTATTAGTGTTACACCTGAAACATTTCAAATTTATTTATCATTTGAGTGATTTGTCCCCATATTCACTGCGCGAATTTGGCACATAGGAGTATTTCTAGCACAATTAATATTGGCATATTCTTTAAAGCATCACATTTATGGCTATACACTGATCCACTAGATCCACTTAGCTGTCATTATTATTTTCTGTTGGATGCTCATTTTGTTACTATATCGCTATATACATGATAAGCACATTACTGCTTTCAATGATATCATGCTACCTCTTTGTGAATCCTTGATTTCTGACAAAAGCAAGATATCCCAGTTTCATCTTGAATTCTGCACTAAATTTAAAAATCAAGGAGTTCTGAATCATTTTCATACAATGCATTTTTTAGCATCATATCTGGATATATTTAGTGTACTGCTTCTCCATGCTATTGACCTATGGGTGATGATACTAGGAAAGAAGCTCATTAAATTACAGAGCAAGTCATCCGTGAATTTAAGTTACAGCCCTCCGATCTCCAAATGTAGCAATCTCCATAACTTTGATCACTTTGTGACTCTAGTGGGAAGCACCCTAAAAGTGGTTCTGAAATATTCAGAGCCTCATTGTGTTGTTATCACTTAATTGTTTACTGATTAAGGAGGGAAGGGAGAGAGGGGGAAAGAGAACACTAAATAACACTAAGTGAACACTAAATAAAAAACAGAAAAAGACATCTTAGATAATCTCTATATTATTAGTTGGCAATAGAAATTAGGTAGTCCAGAGGCAAGATAGCTGTTGCTATTTATTTAAAATTGCCTGTTAGCTTCTCACTGGGAAAATTTTTTATCCTCTATCTTAATATGAAACTAAATCTCTAAAAACATTTAAATAAATATTTGTATTTAAAACATAAACCATATACACACAAACTATTAAAAGCTAATTTACCATGGCATAAATCACAGCTAAATTAATATCAAGCACATTTAAACACAAAAAGGCAATTTTTTTTTTAAATCGCATTGCATATTATTTCCCAGAAGAATTAAGAATCAATTCATCATCATGGAGAAATTTGGATAATAATAATTTAGGTAGAAAAAGTCAATCTCAAATTTTGATAAAAGTCAGTTTCTTCAGTAATTTCTTGGCAATTTTTGGTACATCTGAAGATGATTTTATTAATCAAATAAAATAAATATAGAAAATTAAAAAGTCTGAGTGCAAATGTCACTTGGTTTTAAAGTATTTTATACCCACACCACTATTTTTGCATTTTATAAGAGATGCCATTTTGTTGTAGGTTTCTTGATAATAGGGTAGAAGAAGGTTTTCAATTATAATATTTTACTTCAAGTTAAAGAAACTTCTCAAAAATGTACATTGGAATATAGAAAACAATCCATCAATGGCTTCAAACATCTGAAGAAAAATTAATACCAACTGAGAAGTTACTATTCAGTAAACCCTTTAATCAAGTACAAGATTAGGATACAGATATTTTTCAAGTGTGCCAGGTCTCAAAGTATTTATGTTCTTTTCTTCTAATATGATGATGCCAATAAAGGTTATATCAACAAATCTATGGCAGAAAATCAAGAAAAATAATATCTATTATTTGAAAAATAGGAGTTATAGAAGGGAGGCAAAAGAAATTCTGATAATAATGACAAAGAAAAGATCTGTAAGGACAGATAATTCCAGGAGTGATTTCATCAATGGGCAAAAGGCATTGATAGGTTGTCTGATGAATTTGAAAATATTGAAAAATAATTTTTAGTTTTATAGAAGAGCTTGTAGAAAATTAATATAATAGAAAATTATGTCTAAAATGTGGGATCATTAACTCCAGGGAAAATAAAATTTTGTACAATAAAGCACAGATTACTTCAGTATACTATAGACTCAAGTGAAAATAATAGTGGCAAGATAACGTAAACACAGAATGTCATACCAACTAAATATTGGTATAGTTAATTAAGAGGTGTATGCATGTCTGCTGTGGGATTGGGAGAGGAAAGTATTGCATGAGAAAACAGAGTCATCATTCAACAATGTCTAAAATTGGATGGATTTGAGGTCAAGAAAAAATATTTAAGAATAGGTTGTGTATAATGACTAAATTCTACTTAGAAAAATGCCTAAAATTTATAAGATATATTAAAAAACACGTTATTCAGAAATGTGGAAAAATATCATCATAAGCATTTAAAAAATGTAAAGTGATTTTCTTTAGGGAATAGAAATTAGAGTAAGAGGAGAATTCTGATTTGTTGTCTTCATTGTTAGGAGTTTATAGTAGTATTTATTTTCAAACTGGGAGCAGACATTATTGAATAAAGGTAAAATTCAAGTTAAATAAGAGCTGTGATAAATTGTAAAGAATTTAAATCTGGTGGAATTGGCATAGATGTCAATTATAATGTCCATTTATAATTATCTATAAATTAATATAAGTATGTAAAATATATCAGATGTCTGGACAGATTCACTGTGGAGAAATTATCCAGACAGTTTAAGCTAACTGTGTTTAATAGAAAAACTGATATGGCAAATCTGTTCATTTGCTTTTCAATGTGTAAGCTTTAAAAAATTATAGATATGAAATCTACACTCTCTCTTTTCAAAGAGGATTAAATGTCCCAGTTTCATGTCAAGAAATATTAAATTCCTGAATTATAACTCTTGATTAAGTTACAAGGTATTTGGAAGTATATTTTCATTTCAAATTATTAAACTAATTTTGGAGTCCATTATATTAAATCATTTATTATTAAGAAATAAGGGTAGACATTTCAAACAATATTTTAATGAAAGAAAATATAACTCACAAATGTGCTTAAATTGTTTACCATTACTATTCTATAATCTATAAATCAGAGTGGAAGGTTTGTTACTTAAAACTACTAGAACAAGGAATACCTATTAAAATTAATAATCAATATTTGTATGTAATTTTTCATTTGCTATGTATTTATTTAAAACTTCAGACAAAAATGAAAGAAAAATCAGCACATTTGCCTTAAGAATTTATGGTCCAACTAGAGGCCAGTGCACAAAATTCATGCATGGGTAGGGTCCCTAGCAGCTGCCAGCTGCCTTCCAGGGCCTCCCTTCCCTGGCTGTTGGCTGCCAGCCAGGGCCTTCCTTCATTCTGTGCCACCCCCTGGTGGTCAGCACACATCACAGCAAGTGATCGAATTCCTGGCCTGTCGAACTCCCGAGGGGACACTTTGCATATTAGGCTTTTATATCCTCTACTAGTGGCCCGACGCATGAAATTCATGCACATTAAAAGGGAATTAATTAGAGGAAATATTTTAATATTGTTATTTGCCCTTTTTCTATAATAGAAGTGTGAGAGATGAAAGGAAATTAGTAAAATATATATGAAAATAATATATAAATTTATTAATAAACAGTAACAAAAGGATATAACAACAGAGGCATGATATAAAAACAACAAAACATGATATAAAAATAACAGTGATACAAACAATGACTGATAAAGTGATTAAACTTATACTAATATCTCCCTGTACACCACATTAAGAGTGAAAACACTTTCGGAGTGCTTGACTAATTTCCCTTGTGATGAAGTATTTAGAACTTTAACTTTAACATCACATGCTCTTCGAACTCGAGAGAAAGCAACATATAACTGACCATGTGTGAAAACGGGTTTAGGTAGGAATATTCCTAATCTGTCTAGACTTTGTCCTTATAATTTATTAATAGTCATCGCAAATGCTGGCATCACGGGAAACTGTCGTCGAATCAATTTAAATGGGAGCCCAGTGTCAGATGGGGACAAATCAATTCTTGGAATCAGAACAACCTCTCCCTCTGCAGATCCTGTTAATACTTCAGCTTCGATAATGTTAGGTTGTAATCTTTTGATAATAAATCTGGTACCATTACAAAGACCCCA
>NW_005364225.1:244458-246057 GCF_000412655.1 Myotis brandtii
TATATTGGGAATGAAGGTTCTTCCACTGAGAAGTAAATTTGCAGCAATTCCTGTAGACACTGTGGGTAAAACAGTACCACCACAACCTCTAATATAATGTATTAAAAATTTATAAAGATATGCCTCCATGCTCCAAGGGCTGGTTCCTGCCTCAAACCTCGCCCTGGAGGGAAACAGCTCTGGGAAACAGCTCAGGGAGGGCACAACCCTTGGCAAGGCAACCCAGGACTCAGTGCATCCACGCTCCGAGGGCCAGTTCTGGCCTCAACCTCACCCTCGCAGGAAACAGCTTGGGGAGGGCACAGCCGTTGCCAAGATGACCCCTGCAAGACTGACTTCCTTCCAGTTGGTCAAGCCTCAGACATGATGGCTGTTACACCCAGGGTTTTTATATAAATAGATAAAAAAAGAGCTAATATGCTAATTAGACCAAACAGCAGAATGACTGTCCAGACAACCTTCTGGACGAAGCCGGGGCAGCTGCAGCTGCAAAGGGCCGAGGCAGCCGCGGCTGTGAGGGCCAAGCCCCTTGCACGAATTTCGTGCATCCGGCCTCTAGTATATAGATAAGAGAGTGAGACAATTAAAGGCAATGAGGGCATAAGATTCCTGTAAATATGTGCAGTCAGGATGAAATGGAAGCACACAGAGAGAGTACCAATCTGACATCAATTCTTCAAGGCAGTTTTTAAAAAGTAACTCATTTGTGGAATATAATGAACAACATAAACTGATGAACAAAAACAGATCCAGAGACAGAGAAGCATCAATCAGACAGTCAAACCTCAGAGGGAAGGTAGAAAAAGAGCGGGAGGGGGTGGGGGGGCAATGGGGAGATAAGAACACATATTTAATACCTTAATCAATAAAGAAAAAAAGGAATTGATTTTCAGTTGCATTCTAAATAGTGAATAGGTGTCAGCTTGAAAAAGATCACAGAAAGAGCCCTCTGTTTTCTTCATTAAGTTTTATTTAAAATTTCTAATATGTCTACATCTACCATTTCTTAATGATTTGAAATTTTTCAAAAATTTTTAAAGTAATAGATCTTAAAATTCACCAAAGGCCTAGCTGTGCTTTGTTTCCTTAAATTGGTATAGAGCATTGGCTCACCAGTTTGCTAATCAGATTAGTCCGGTGATTTTATTTGAGAATTATGTAATAGAAATAAGTAGATAATTATATTTAAACATTAACATTAATATGAGTCCACTATACAGTTCCTCAATTAACTAGTATAATGCTTTTATAAAATAATCTTCAGGACCCTACCTGGTTTGGCTCAGTGGATAGAGCATTGTCCTGTGGACTGAAGGGTCCTGGGTTTGATTGTGGTCAAGAGAACATGGCTGGGTTGCAGGCAAAATCCCCACTGGGAGCGTGCAGGAGGCAGCCATCAATGATTCTCTTTCATCATTGATGTTTCTAGCTCTCTCTCTGTCTCTCTTCCTCTCTGAAATCAATAAAAATATATTTTAAAAAATAATTGTTAAAATAGTATTCAGGAAAGTAATTTTTTTCAAGGCTTTGCTGCTCAGAAATAATATAAATATGGCACTTAATTGTTTTCAAATACTTATTGTTTTCTCTATCATAGTA
>NW_005364225.1:246164-247221 GCF_000412655.1 Myotis brandtii
GAGCCAAATACATACATATAATATCATTTTATATTTTGGATATTATAAATATAGTTATATAGGTTGGGCAAAAGTGGGTTTACAGTTATTCCATATGGAAAATAACACAATTAATAGAAAAATAAACTGAGTTTCATGCATACAACTATAAACCTACTTTTGCCACACCCTGAACACACAATGGATTGTAAGATAATAGGAGTCTTGTTTACTGATGTGCTCCCAGTGTCTAGCATAGTTTGTGTATTTTAGTATTAATTTTAACATTTAATTTTTGCTTGAATGAAAAAAATACAAAAATCATCCACCAAAATTCAATTAGATATCTTCATTATTCATTATCTAAGGCAGCCGTGGGCAAACTACGGCCCGCGGGCCGGATCCGGCCCATTTGAAATGAACTAAAAAAAAAAAAAAAAAACCCGTACCCTTTTATGTAATGATGTTTACTTTGAATTTATATTAGTTCACACAAACACTCCATCCATGCTTTTGTTCCGGCCCTCCGGTCCAGTTTAAGAACCCATTGTGGCCCTCGAGTCAAAAAGTTTGCCCACCCCTGATCTAAGGCATAAACTGAATGATTCCTCTATTCAAAAAGTTTCACTATTATATCTAATTTTTGACTTGATGTTAAAACATTAATCTTTTTAAAAAATATATATTTTTATTGAATTCAAAGAGGAAGGGAGAGAGAGAGAGAGAGAAACACCAATGATGAGAGAGAATCATTGACCAGCTCCCTCCTGCATGCCCCTACTGGAGATCAAGCCCATAACCCAGGCATGTGCCCTGACCAGGAATCAAACTGTGACCCTTCTGGTTCATAGGTCGACGATGCTCAACCACTGAGTAACACTGGTCAGGCTTAAACATAACTCTTTAGTCTCATTTTCAAGCGGGGATCTGAGATAAATAGACAATCTACACTAATAAAAGAGAAACATGGTAATTAGCGTACGACCGCTACCCTTCCCATTGGCTAATCAGCATATCCTTATGCAAATTAACTGTCAGCCAAGATGGCGGCCAGCAGCCATGCACTGAAGCAAACAGG
>NW_005364225.1:248382-255544 GCF_000412655.1 Myotis brandtii
GGAGCAGGCCTAAGCCAGCAGGTCGTTATCTCCCGAGGGGTCCCAGACTGCGAGAGGGCACAGGCCGGGCTGGGGGACCCTCCTCCCCACCCCCCCGAGTGCACAAATTTTTGTGCACCGGGCCTCTAGTCCTATATAATAAAAGGGTAATATACAAATAGACCGAATGGCAGGACAACTGAACAACCAATCAAAGCATAATATGCTAATGATATGCTAAGGCTGCTCAAACACTCGCTATGACGTGCACTGACCACCAGGAGGCAGACATTCCACTGGTCGACCAGTCACTATGACGTGCACTGACCACCATGGGGCAGATGCTCTGACCAGTAGGTTAGCTTGCTGCTGGGGTCCCAATGATTAGACAGACCCTGGAGCCCTCCAGTGGTCCCTCCCCGGCCCGATCATGCACCAGTGGGATCCCTCAGGCTGGCCTGTGCCCTCTAGCAATCCTGGACCCCTTGGGGGATGTTGGAGAGCCAGTTTCAGCCTGATCCCGCAGGCCACTTCCTTTGGGAGGGTGCCAGATGCAGGGCTTATGGCTAGTGAGCCTCTCCGGGTTGGGACTGATTGGGCGCGGGCCCACAGCAGACACAGTGGGGCCGGGATGAGCGGGAGCAGCAGGTAGGAGCTGCAGGCGGCATTGGACTGCGGGTTTCGGCCCAATCCCTGCAGGTCACCGAGAGGGACCCCACCCATGCACGAATTCATGCACCAGGCCTCTGTATATAGATATAAAATTCCAACCTGAGATACATGATCACCTTAAAGAACCAGTTTTCCATGTTTAACCAATGACCTAAATCCAGCCTCGGATAAGGTTAGAGAGACAGAGAAATAGATAAGTAGAAGAGCAGAGAATATTATGAAGGGCAATGCTTCACTCCTACCTTCCACCATTGGAAAATACAAGCTTTGCTTATTGTCCAACTTTCAGAATGATGAGATTTAATGGGTCTGCTCTGATAGCTTAACAGTTATAACCTACAATTCTGGGAGGTCAAAAGATTGTGTGACTCACCTTGGAGAAGTACTAGTATAGCTAGGGAGTTACTGACTAATGTGTTTTCTCATGCCCTGATAAGGATTGACACTGCATAGGGTTTAACCTAGGTCCCCAATACTTGTTTTTAAAAAAAATGAAACAATGTAGGTCATGTGTGAAAGAACGAGGTTTTAAATTTCTTGGATAATGATGAGAGAGCTACATGGACAGACAAGGAGAGCCCCACATGAGAGTGAAACACTGCATTCACCCTGTTGAGCAAGAGGACTTATGTGGCCAAGCGGAGGAGAGACAGCTGCAAAAGGAACTGCAGTTGAGAGATCCCAGAGGGGTGAGATGCGCATACCCTAACTTGGTATCACAAGCCAAAGAGTATGTTACCTCTGCAAGCAAATCCTGTTTCAGCAAAGATTAACGATCTTAATTGTTTAAATCAAATATAAGTAATGACAATGATTTAATATCCCCATTCAATTGTTGGTAATAGCCCATACTCTGTTACATTGATATCAATATAAGATATTGCTTCCTACATGTTTTCTATGAGAAGTACTCAGTCTTAACTGGCATTATCTGTAGTTTATACAAGTCCTACATCATGCCATATCCTACCATTGCTTAAAATTTATCAGTGGTTTCCTTATCAACACAGGATAAAATCTGAATTTCTTGCAAAGTATTATGTGATCTTATGCCTATCTTTCCTCCACTAGGTCCTAATTTTTTTTTGTTACCTTGACATTTTTAGTGCCTCCAAAAATGCCTTCTTTCATTTTCATATTTTGCTATCTGTATACACTACCCTCCTAACACTAACTATAAAACCTGAAATTATACCTTCTTCATTTTTCCAACTTAAATGCCATTGAGACTTTTCTAAGCACACAATAAAAATATGTCAGTTCAGCTCTCCTCTAGTTATCTTGTGTTTTATACCTTTACATGTTTTCTTAATAGCACTCATCCTACTCTATGATTTTTACTGTGTTTTTCTGTCTGATTTTTTTTCTATTTCCCTCCAGTAGAATATAAACTTGATGAGGATGCAAATTCTGAATATATTGTCCACCATTTCTTCTCTAACACATAGAAATGAGCATTCACTTAAAAATACTATTTAAATTAATGGAGATGAAGAGGGAAGAAAGGAAAGAAATGGGGGGGGAAGAAAGGAGGGAGACAGTGGGGCAAAAGTAGAAGGGAAGGAAAGGAGGAAGGAAGGAAGGAAGGAAGGAAGGAAGGAAGGAAGGAAGGAAGGAGGGAAGGAAGGAAGGAAGGAAAGAAGGAAGGAAAAACTTGTGAGCTAAGAAAGCTCTTGTAATACCTTGATGATAGTGTCAATGTAGAAACTATTAATAAATAATTTAAAATAATATTTAATAAAACTGAAAAGCTAAAAAAGTGATAAAACCTACTGCATAAAATTCATAATTTCCAATGTTAGAATAATTTTTCCTAATCTGTACAACTTTCCACACTATTTTTGTGAAAAGAGATGTGGAATAGAATTACTGGAGAATAAAAATCAATTACATTTCATAGATGGAGAACATGAGATTGGGTAGATTAGAACTCTATTTTTTTTCTCACTGATATTTATATAAGTGCCTTGCATTATATTTTCTTTGATTACATTCCACATTTATTAAAGAGTCTTATACTAAATACCTTAATTCTCAATATTATTAACTACATTTTAAACCTTAAACCTATGTACTGAGGTTTTTCTTTATCTCTTTCATAGTGATCCTTAAAGTAACAATGCTGTTTGTAGAAGAAAAAGACATGCTGTGATTTTTTTTTCTCCTTTTCTAACAAGTTTAATTGTCTTTAAGAAAAAGCATTAGTCAAAGAAAGCAACTGTGTTTGTTTTTACTAATTCATGGAAGTCTCCCTTAAGCCTGCAATTTGGGAATGTACACTGCACATGGAATCTTTATGCTGCTGTTTTCATAAATTAAGTAATTAACATATGGAGGCCTGGTTCACCAGAGGTGGTTTAGAAGATAAAGCATCTGATTTGATTTTGATCCAAGTCTTAACTGAGTCCTATAGGGACTATCTTTTTAAACATAAAAAATTAAAAAACATTACATATTTATCTGTTATAAAATTGACAAGAATTGTTCTCCCATTATAATAGGGAGGGCATGCATATTAATCAATAATAATATTCTATATTATCCATTTATAAGCTATAAAGATTCAAAACACTTTTTGTTACATCATGCCAAGAAGTTATTATTGCATTATTAGTATAACACTATGCTTTATGTATATTAATATAATATTCTGTAATTTGCTGAGGACTAAGCTATACAAAATATTTTGAGTAATAAAGTTTAAAACACTGTGGGAGTTTCAAAGGAATTATTTGATGCAGAATATGCCATCAAGTAGGTCATAATTTCCTTTTGTAAGTTATTTGATTATAATTAGAGCAACATAATTAGTACATACTATCTATAATAATAAAAGCTTAATATGCTAATTAGACCGGACAGCCAAATGACCTTCTGGACATCCTTCCAGATGAAGCTGGGACTATGAGGGCCAAGGCAAGCTGACCCAGCTGCAAGGGCCGAGCCCCTTGCATGAATTTCGTGCACCGAGCCTCTAGTTATTATCAGAATATGGAATTACAGGATAGAGAGAAGGATAAGATTAAAATAAGAAAGGATTTATGGCCGAATTGACATATGCTAAATCTTGAAACAGATGTAAGATTTGAAGTGGTGGAAATGAGAGGAGAGAGCAATCTGAGCCTGAGAGCATGAGCATAAGATATAGGCTAGTGAAAAAGACACCTCTCTCTTGGTCTAAGTGAATAAAATGATATTAATGAATATTATTGCACAAGTGATTTTTATACCCATAACAGTTATGACCTTGTAAAAGTGACAAAGTGATTACTACTGACAAATGATAGAGGCAATATTAATAGTATTTGTTTCACTTGGAAGGCAATTATCAATGGTGATTACAGTTTAAGTAATTAAACCGAAGCTAAATTATATTGATTTAACTAATACTAATGAACAATTAATTTATTCTTAAACACATTTTATTGAAGTGTTTGTGGATCAGTGAAGTGGACCTAAATTAGGCACTCAGAGTGCAAAGATGCGTAAGATATATTGCTCAGGTTTACACATACTATATAGTCTGTTAAGAAATGTACTTACATAAAAATGTCGATTATAATAAAATAATGCTTTCAGAGGGACATAAAGAGGCTGGATGATGAGAAAAATGATATTTTCATGATTCTAAAGTGTTTTCCAAGAGATGGCTAATCAGTTGAAGGGGTAAATAAAATACAGTGGGGCCTTGACTTACGAGTTTAATTCGTTCCATGACAGAGCTCGTAACTCAGATTACTCGTATGTCAAATCAAAAGTGAACGAGTGAGACACGTGATGCTGGGCTGATGTTGTGGCATTCACTGTGATGTTCGCTGCGCCAACTAGCGGTGGGGTATCTGAAGCTGGCTCGTAACCCAATTTGAGCTCGCAACTCAAAGCAAAAAATCGGCTGAGAGATGGCTCGTATCTCAAAAAACTCGTTAGTCGAGACACTCGTAAGTCAAGGCCCCACTGCAGTAACAATACAGTGGAGACATCAGAAACAGTTGGAACTGGGTGATCACTTAATAAAGGTGCTTTACTGGTAGAAAGACTGAATAAATGGCCTAAGAATAGGTAGAAAGTATTGGGACTAAAGTTAAAACTCAAGTATAACCCTAGCCGGTTTGGCTCAGTGGATAGAGTATCGGCCTGCATACTGACGAATCACGGGTTTGATTTCAGCCAAGGGCACATGCCTGGGTTTCGAACTTGATCTCCCATTGGGGTGTGCAGGAGGCAGCCAATTAATGATTCTCTCTTATCATTAATGTTGCTATCCCTCTCCCTCTTCCTTCTTCTCTGAAATCAATAAAAAAAAATCAAGTATAAGTATTTCCAAGTCTGCGTGTTTTTTCTAATTAAATTTATTGGGATGACATTAGTTAACATGATTAAAGTGTACATTTCTATAATACATGATCTGCATGTGCCCAGCACCCAAAGTCAAATCATCTTCCATTACCATATATTAAACCCCTTCACCATTTAATATGCACCCCAACCTTCTTCTCTCTGGTAACCACTATACTTTTGTCTGTGCCTATGTTTTTGTTTTTCCTGTTTGTTCATTTGTTGATGTCAGTTTTATATCCCACATATGAGTGAAATCATATGGTTTTTAACTTTTTCTAACTGACATTTCTCTTAACATGATATTCTCAAGGTCCATCCAATGGCAATATTTCATCTTTTCTTATGGCTGAGTTGTATTCCCTTGTATATGTGTACCATATCTTTTTCCAGTCACCTATGAAAGGAAACTTTGGTTGTTTCCATGTCTTGGCCACCATGAATAATGTTAAAGTAAACATAGGGGTGCATATGTCTTTGAGAATAAATTTTAAATTTGGGGGGTATATACCCAGACGAGGGACTGCTGGGTCATATGGTAGTCTTTAAATTTTTGAGGAACCTCTATACTGTTTTCCATAATGGCTGTACCAGTCTACAGTCTCACCAGCAGTGAATGAAGGTGTCTTTTTCACTTGTCATTACTTGTCTGGTTGATAATAGCCATTCTAACAAGTTTGAGGCAGTATCTCATTATAGTTTTGATTTGCATTTACCTAATAGCTAGTGAAATTGAGCATTTTTTTATGTATCTAATGGCCTTTTGTATGTCTGTGCTCTTAACTACTACTGGCAGGCAAGAGAATGAGACTTCCCTTCTACTTAGAATTCTATAATAATTTTTGCCCTCATTTTGGTTTCTCATATTTACTATATTTTACTTCAATGTGAAGTCTCCCTGATTTTTCATTTTTCAGTTTCTTCCAATTGAGGGCAACCAGTGCCCCAGTATTCTTGATCTGTCATTGCTGGCTGCTCGTTAGAAGAAGTGAGCCCTCTATCTCTTGGCAGCATCTGTCTGGAATTTAACCTCTATAATGTAGTCACCAGCATTTTTCATACTCCCAAATCCAACACCCAGCAATTCTGTGTTGCAGGGGTTAAATCCAAGGCAGGTATACCATAATTTTTAATTTGTGATTGGCTAGGGATCTTTCTTTTTCATCCTTATTCATTATAATGCTGGAAGGCTATAATATTGTCTTACTTGTATACAGATTTGTTTTTCAGGTAAAGGGCCTGCCTTAGTTGGATTCTAAGAACCTTATCTCAGTACTATCTTTAGAATTATGAGCTAATCTTTTAGCTAGACCAAAATACCTACTTCCTAGAAGCCTGTCAACTGTGCTAATTACTTCTTCAGATTTCCCCTTTCCAATACTAAACTATATCTACATATCCAGTATTCTTTATGTAAATAAATATCCATTATACCCATTCATCTAATTATCTAGCATAGAACATAGATATGATTCTTAAATCATCCCACTTAATCATCCCTGAAACCTTACCAAGAACCAATTCCTGTGAATTCTACTTCTAGACTATATGAATTTGTCTTCCTATTGGTGGCCATCTTTACTATACTTTTTTTTTTTTAAATACTGTGGCCAGAATGAATTATCTAATTGGAAGGAAGGAATTTATAATTATTTCTGAATGTGGCCTTTCCTCTACTTTCAGCAAAACTTGAATATTAGACACTAAGTCAATTCTCCTCACAACAAAAATTCAAGGCATTAGGAGTTCTAGACAAATGAGAAACTGCCTCATATACCCACACTTCATTATTATTTTATTAATTACTTAGCCAGAAGCCAGTATTGAGTAGATGCAGTTACTCTAGAGCAGGGGTCCTCAAACTTTTTAAACAGGGGGCAAGTTCACTGTCCCTCAGACCGTTGGAGGGCCGGACTATAGTTTAAAAAAAAACTATGAACAAATTCCTATGCACACTGCACATATCTTATTTTGAAGAAAAAAAACAAAACGGGAACAAATACAATATTTGTATTTGCATGTGCCCCGCGAGCCGTAGTTTGAGGACCCCTGTACTAAATAATGATTGGGTTACCAGTGAGATCAAAGAAGAAATTAAAAACACCCTGGAAACTAATGACAATAAAAGCACAACAATCCAAAATCTATGGGACACAATGAAAACAGTCCTGAGAGG
>NW_005364225.1:255572-272845 GCF_000412655.1 Myotis brandtii
CACAAAATACCACATGCGGGCACGCACATACAGTGCGATTGAAACTTCGTGGCCCATGAGCAGAAGTCGGTATTTTGTGGAAGAGCCACCAGTCAAGGGGCCAAACAGCCGCAAGTGGCTCGCGAGCCACAGTTTGCCGAGCCGCAGTTTGCCGACCACTGCATCTAGAGGGTTGGATCTAATTAATTATAAAATTGCGAGACCTATAAGCTCAAGCAGCCTCAGACTGGTGATCCTCAGACTGGTTTTCCCAACTCAGGTGATCCTTATCCACTTAGGCTCATTTTTAATGATTTAATTTCAAATACAGATTTACTGGGACATCAACCCCTGCTGGGCTATTGCCATTAAGTCTGTATGGTTACTTACCTTGTGTGAAGTGAAGCCCCTTCTGCCTTGTGAATATAATTAATCAAATGACAAAAAGATCACTGTTATTAGTCAACCAGAGTGTAATATACTACCTTCCAAATTTTATCTCATTGTGTTTTCTTTTTTTAAAATCCTTTCATATCCCCTTAATGTTATCAGGATAAATGCTAAACAGGATATACTCTAAACTATTGCTTGCAAAATTTTCATGATTTGTCTTATGCTAATTTCTCCAGTATCATCTCTTGTGTGGACATTCTATTAGTTTAAATTCACAAATTCTTCCCTCATAGAAACTATTTTGGAAGTAATCCATCCCTCCTCTGAAGTATAACATCACTTTATAACTTCAACATGCAACTTCCTCTATGTGAGTATGTGTGCGTTATTATACTTCGTTCTAATCTTTAATGTATTGCTAGATTCTTAGAAAAAGAAAGGTTTCATATTTTATACACTATGGTATGTCTGTCTTGCACAGAATAAAATTAATTAGGAAAGTATAAAGCAAGAAAATACCATGTAAATGAAAAACAATGCACTATCTTATACTAACTTTAGACACTTCAATTATTAATATATAGCTTAACAGATAGAAGACTAAGGATGGGAGAATCAAAAAAATAAGTTCTAAATAAAATACAGAATTTAAACATAAGAAAAAAAATAAAAATAAAGAATTCCAGAATTAGTCGACTGTTTAAAAACAAGCTTAATTGTCAAAATATCATATAGGCTTAATGCATTTAGTTTCTGTTTCTCTCTCTCTCTCTCTCTCTCTCTCTAAAAAACTCAAGCTCCAAACCTGGGCATGTGCTCAGACCAGGAATCCAATCATGACCTCCTGGTTCATAGGTTGATGCTCAACCACTGAGCCATACCAGCCAGGCTAGCTTCTTAACTTCTTACTTCAGGAGTGTAACCAGTAGAAAACAAGGACCATAAGATAATTTTTTTTCTGCCTCTGCAGTGTATAAAGAGATTAAAGGTGCACTATTCAATTTTCATTTCTACTCCAGCTAGGCTCATTTGCACAGTTGCCTTTTTTCAATAGGGTTCTCCATAGATGACCCAGTGTATGTAGTTTTCAATTGTTACAGAGAATCTAGAGCTTGCTTTAGATTTTCCATTTCTCAGTTATGACTAAAACATTAAATTGATAGCTGTTTCTTCTTCCCTTTTTCTTCACAAGCTTACTATTTGTAAATCTGTCATATATGGACAGATGACTCTGATGACAAATTTCTGGTCACTAGTGTTCAGATTCCCCACTGAGCTCTGCTTGAAAAAGACTGAAGCCCAGCACCCTTTGTACACAGATTATAAATGATAGATGTGCACTAGGTGAAGCAGTGCTTTCAGGAATGATAGATATACCGGAACATGGACATTGTAAGCTGAAGTCCAACTTTTTCACCAGACACTCATAGATACCATTCAGCTTTAAGAAAATAAGTATTGCTAGGGAAACATATGAATAAATCTACTTAACACTCTTACTTCTACAATAATAGCATAGCAGAAATTTTATCATATTTACCTCTCATCTTTATATCAGTAGCCTCAAAAGTTATTTTCTAAAGTGATGAAAGAGAGCAACACTTTTTTTCTTTATTGATTAAGGTATTACATATGTATCCTTATCCCTCCGTTGCCCCCCTACCCCCACCCCTCACTCATGCCCTCAGCCCCCTGGTGTCTGGGTCCATTGGTTAGGCTTATATGCATGCATACAAGTCCTTTGGTTGATCTCTCCCCCTTACCCCCACCTAAGAACTATAAGAATTTCAATGTCTAAATATGTATTAGAATGGGTCAAATATGTAATATTTGCTATCATAAATTTTAATATTTATTTATTTGGTTGTTAAAATAGTTGCCCGTCACTAAAATAAAATAAAAATGCTTGCTAACATGGAATACTTTTTGAATAAATGAACACTGATCCAAAATGTTAGTTCCTATAAAGCAGTGGTCGGCAAACTGCGGCCCCTTGAGTGTGGCTCTTCCACAAAATACCATGCGTGGGCGGGCACGTACAGTGAGATTGAAACTTTGTGGCCACACTCAAGGGGCCAAAGAGCCGCATGTGTCTTGCAAGCCGCAGTTTGCCGACTGCTGCTATAAAGTATTCAGAAAGTGTTTCCTCAACACTATACTGTATATTTCAAGACTGCTAAAAGAAGTTAAAGTTATAATCTCATCACATCACTTATAGTGTGAGAACAGTTGCAAGTAAAGGCAATGTCAGTGCAAATGGTGATCTCATCATCACAAGTAAATAAAAGGTTGTTTTTCACGTAATTAAATAGCAAGTATTCTCACATGTCTAAGTGCATCCCAAGAATCACCTGGAGTAATTCCTGTATCTCAGACTGCCTTCCAAATTGGTAATACGTATTGTCATTAGGTCAAGGTTTTTGGATGTATACCACCTGTCTGTTTATCTGCAAAGGTAGGGGAATCCAGGAAGTGTGCAGCTTTTATGAAACATATGAAGCATTTTGCTGCTATTGTGGAAGAGGTTGGTAAGAAAATATTAAGTGCCCTAGTTATCTTCCATATCAATAAAGCCTGACAAATACGTCTTAGTATGATTTGAAACCTATGGGAACTGCTCATGTTATTTCCAAATTGCATTAACGATATAAAATGTGGTATATATAAATGATTGTATCTCTCATTCACAGTGGTGTGTTTGGTATAACAGACATTTAGCAGTTCAGGTGGCCAGTAAAAGAATAATTAGAATTCTACAATTTTAAAACTGTAATGTTGCCCAAATAAATTTTGTACTTCAGCACTTCAATTGTGTTAATGAAATAAGTTTCCTAATATATAGTGCAGTTAATTGGCGAGCATTTACTTGAAAATTAATATTTTTCTCATATCACTCTTTCTTGTAAAACTCTTTCAAAGTCACCAACATTTTACATGTTGCCAAATGCAATTGTCAAATATGAACTGTAATTCATTTGATTTATCAGAAGCTTTTAACATGGTTGTACCGTTACTGCGCTCTGCTTTTCTCTTTGACTTCTTACTTTTGGAGTGTTTGCATGGCTCAGTCTTTATCCTTTTCTCTTGAATACCTCCTCTAATCTCATGGCTTTAAATACCATCTATATATCTCACACACACACACACCTCTAGGTTTCCTATGGGTCTCCCCCCTCCCCCTGCAATAATTCCTTGATAATATCTTAGGTATTTAGCACCTTGATATCAAACAACTAGCGTTTATTCCTTGCTCATGCAAAGTCCACTTACTGGTTTGGTGACACAGCAGGGAAGCTTCTATCCTTGGGTAGCCTTAGAATCCCAGATTATTTCCATCTTAAAACACCTCCATAATATCACATGACCCCCCAGAGTTCCCATAAGGAGGCTGGGCAGTAGAACTCAGGCAATTAAATATACCTGCTTTCAGGTGAAACACATTATTTCCACCCACATTTAATTTGCCAAAGTAAATCACATGCCCTTGCTGAACTTCTCCTTGATGGGGAAGTAAAGCCTACTGTGTGGCTGGAGCTATAGAGCTAGAGAGTGATGAAGAGAGGAACTGCCCACCAAACATGCCCCTGTCAGCCGGGTTTCTCTGATTGAGGTTTAATATGTTTTTAGATGTAAAATGCTTAGAACAGTACCCAGCACAAATTAAACACCAGCATCTGTCTGTACTTACTATGACTTGGGACAAACAACTGTCCATTGTAGCTGAAGAGCTGAGGAAACTCTCAGGATAAAATTCCCGCTAGTGGGTCAGTATCATAGAAAGGAAGAGCTGTCAATCAAGAAAGGAAACCCATTGGTTAGCATTTGTAAAGGAACTTAGAAGGAATAACTTCTAGGAGAGAGGACATTTCCAAAGTGGAGGCCATAGAAGAAAGATAATTTTAAAAATGAAAAAAAAAAGAGATTAGCCCCTAAACAAGAGAATACATATTTTTCCTGACAATCTAGTACTGTAGTTAAATCTATTAAAATCAGATGTTACAGAGAATTATATTCTTGTGATCTGTAGACACAAGATATCATGAGGTGAGAGATGAATAGCAAACTCCCATTGAGTGTTACAAGATATACATTATTAATAGGTAATAATGCAGTAATTACAAAGGAGATGAACAGGGGCAGAGACAGAAACTTCTGGCTTCATAAGATAAAAGAGCATATTCTACTTGCCACCCTTGTCTTCTATTCTGCGGATTGGTGAGACATGTATAAGTATTTGCTAATGAATGTATAAAATAATTCACAAGAGGGATGGATAATAAAAATAATGTTACAATTTATAAATTTAATAGTAGATTAATCAAGGTAAAATGCTATATAAAATTATTGCATGATTACATGAATGAAGAAATAGCTTCTGTTTAGTGTCTAGGCCAGGGGTCCTCAAACTTTTTAAACAGGGGGCCAGTTCACTGTCCCTCAGACCGTTGGAGGGCCGGACTATAGTTTTAAAAAAAAACTATAAACAAATTCCTATGCACACAGCGATGGCAAAAACACCCGGCGGGACGGATAAATGTTTTCGGCGGGCTGCATGTGGCCCGCGGGGCCATGGTTTGAGGACCCCTGGTGGGCAAACATTTGTATGGATATTATGAGACATTTATCCTTAGAGAGTAAACTATTCAAACCCAATTATATAATCAAGATATCCTGGGATGTGGTGGGAGTTTTAATTTTTAGAGTATTTAAAAAATATGATAACTGACAAAACAGGGAGATACACGTTTTAGAAAACTCGATGTAAGAAAAAGTGATAGTAACATAGGTAGTTTCTACCTTATGTGCCTATAATTTCCCTATGAAAAATCACAGGTCACTAATGGTACCACTACAGCAATTATTTAATTTAATTTAATTTAATTTAATTTTTTTAAAGTTCAAATGAAACTTTACTTCAGTAAAAACGGAGTACATAGAAGTAAACAGAGTTATCATTAGTCACCAGTTAAAATGCCAGGCAATACCTACAATCAGTTACTTAGTAACAGTGAAGTTAATGAATACACTGTTTAGTCATATGGCAATGTCTTTTAGTACCAAATATTTGAAATCTTTATTTAGAAATAGGGAGAAAAGTAAATTCCACATGAGTGTATGTTGGAGCAAATACTACCAAGAAAAGTCTGTATTCTTACCTAAAGGTTTAGACCTCAGAAAATACTAGATAAATTATATGTGGAAATAACTGGCTGTGAACTGAAATACAAAGTATATGTAAAATACATTTTTTACTTTCAAACTGTCTCTTTAATTAGATGCTTCTTTCTTGGTATCTCTTTTATTTAAAAAATAGAGGCCCAGTGCATGGAATTCGGGCACGGGTAGGGTCCCTAGGCCTGGCCAGCGATCAGGGCTGATCAGTCCCTGCCTCCCAGCCTCCGAACCTCCTCCTTCCCTTGCTCCCTCAGCACCCCACTGCTGCCGCTGGTGGCCGCCATGTTCCACGCCACCCCCTGGTGGTCAGCGCATGTCATAGCAAGCAGTCAAACTCCTGGTCTCCCAAACTCCCGAGGGGTCAATTTGCATATTAGCCTTTTATTATATAGGATTTATTGCAGATGTCTTCCTTCCCTCGCCCCCTGTTTGCCAACCTCTATTCATCCCTACCTCCCGCTTCCCTTGGCTTTCACCAAACTATTGTCCATGAGAAGCAACTATTTTAAATGCCCTTAAGGACTAACTAAACCAGAATTGAAATAATCCCTTCAAAGGGAAATGATCCTCAGTTAAAGGCATTATAAAGACATTTTCAAAATGAGTAAAAATAGAAATGTGAATTGACTGATTATGATCATTTTCTTAATATAAAATATGTTCAAACTACTTCTTAAGGGGCATTATAAAATATGTTGCAATCCTTAGACTTCTGAAAAAAAAAAGACTGTTTTTAGAAAGTACGAATCTTCGCTTTGACTGAGCATATTTGTAGTTATGGCTTTCCCCAAAAACCTGAAGAGGAATAGTATACAAAATGATTCAAAACATATGAAAGGTTATTGTTTTTCTTTATCTATTCTAAAAGCCAAAAGGAAAGAAAGTTATAGTAAAGAGCAAACTAATTTTCTCAAAATGTTACTAAAAGTTATTTCATCTGTTGCCTTGAATAAATTGGGCATTTACCTTGATGGAATGGTTAAAGCTACATATATCACAATCCTGGATTTTGGTTATACAGATTTGTGCTTGTTTGTTTTTTTCTCTTCACATTTCTTCTCTGCCACCCCCCTTCTCCTCCTCCTCCTCCTACTTTTTATCCTCCTCATCTTTCTTTTTCTGTTACACCCCCTCTTTTACCTATCCTCTCTCCTTTTTTGTTTTTTTTTAAGATGACTGCAGCAACTCCCAATTTTCCTTCTTGAAATATCCTACAATTCATTTTTACATAACATTTAAGTGTTTTCTTTATCTTTATTCTTAATTAAATTTATTGGGTTGATATTGGTTAATAAAATTATCTAGGCTTCAAGTATGCAATTCTTAATTTCTTTTTCTACTTTTTCTTATAGAAGTTAACCTGAAACATAGTTCATCAGAGAAAGTAGTATAAATGTGTTAATATTTTCTTATATTTATTTATCTTCTAGATAATTAGTACCCAAATAAATTCAAATGGGTATTTCATTTTTCTTTAGGTATCATCATGATCCTTTGGATCTATAGAACTTCTATATCTTTTCAGAAACTGTAGGTATTATTCTTTGTTGATGCTCAAACTATCTTATCTCTCTTAAATGGAAATTCATTCAAGTCCATTCAAGTTCTTATTTCTTTCTCTTTCTTCCCATTTCTTTTCTTTGTGTGTGTGTAGTGTGTGTGTGCAGTAGATGCCTACCAGAGTTATGTTGTTTTTTTTAAAAAAAATAATGTTGAGATCATTGTAGATTCACATGTAGTTTTGAGAAATAAGAGAAATAGATATTCCCTATACTCTTCACTCAGTTTCTCCCAATGGCAACTTCTTACATATCTATAGTAAGTTATCACAACAAAGTAACTGGCATTGAGATAATCTATTCATCTTATTATCTATTTTTTAAAAAGAGCTCAAACTCTTTTTAGTAAGAAGTGGTATTAAAAGCAATAATGTAGGCACTAGGGTCTTCACTGATAATAGGTTGCCATGGCGTCTAAGCCTTTTCCATAGTCAGAGCTGGCAAACATGCATGATTTTATTAGGAAAAAGTAAAGGAGCTATCATTCTTATAGCTTCTCAAATGTAAGATTACAGGTTTTGGTTTTGTTACTGTTGTTTGTTAATACCCTTGATTGTGTGTATCTATATTTCTTCTCTCTTTTGCTGATAATCTTGGGTTGTATTAACATTTACAGTGAATGCATTTTAACTGTGCGAGATCAATAGGAAGTGGTTGGAGTTATGTTAGACTGATTAGCTGGTAAGTAGGCTCTCTGTGAAATAAGTGAATCAATGATACTAGTGATAAGAATAATAACTGGCATTTGTAGAGTTTGCCCATCTTTGTGGTTTTCATATGCTAACTATGGCCAATTTCAAATCATCAACGTGAGCTGCACACAGAGTTGGAAAGAGACATGCACAATTGCTTCCCATGAGTTTATAAGGCAGCTTCTGCACACACACAAAATATATATAAAACTTTGTATCCTCTCACTTGAAGCAAAAACCTCACACACAACTGTCTATTCCCTTTTCCTCTTTTAGCCCATAGATATTTAATTAAATCCTGAGGATAACCTTGGGAGCCATGAGGAGAAGACAGCAAACATTTCCCAAATGAAAGGTGCCATGCTCCTATGTCACCTCGTGAAACAGAACTGTGAGATCAGGTACACCTGCCTTCAAAGGTGTGATGTGCATAGAAACAAACTTCAGTTGTGTGAAGCCACTTGTATTGATCCATTAGAGCAGCTAGAATTTATGTCATTTTGTAAGCATGTTTATCAGATGGATCATGCCATAAGCAGACATTACTGACCAAACTAAAAATTCCACTATTCTATTTATCACTTAAAGTAGACACTAAAAGTGACTACTTTAGTGACTACTTAAAGTGACTACTTAAAGTAGTCACTAAACATTTACCAAATGAAAAGCATTGTCCTGGATACAGAGAATATAACACTTGCCCTAGAGATTTTAGAAAGTTTAGAAAATATGGAAGCTTAAAAAATATATAATATCAACTATGGAAAAGTTATGAAAGTACAGCATTTTAGAAGCATACTGAATAACTGAATGGCAGGATACTTAATACTTTGTGTCTTTCTACTTACTGTTAATATGCCTGGCATGCTATCTTCACTTTTCTGCTTGTCAAATCGCTGCTCATTATTCAAGGCCTAACTGAAACATTATCTCTTTGCTTTCCAAATACATTTCCTTTCATACCTTCTATTTTGGGCAAACCTCACCTATCACCCTCTTGTAATTATTTCTTTCCATATTTATACTTTTGCACTGATTGTTGTATCCTTTTAGAAATAGACCCTGATACATTTATCTTTATTTTAACCTCAGGGTCCCTAAAACTAGTTGTGCACATAACACTTATGAATAATCTCTATGGCCTCTATTTGATACGAAATGGTTTATTCCAGGTATCCAATTATAGAGCCATAGTTGTCTTCATAATTATTCCCAGGAAGCCAGGTCTTCTTTAGAAATAAGATTCCACGTGGCTGGCTATGGTATATCACAGTGGTCGGCAAACTGCGGCTCGCGAGCCACATGCGGCTTTTTGGCCCCTTGAGTGTGGCTCTTCCGCAAAATACCGACTTCTGCGCATGGGCCACGAAGTTTCAATCACACTGTACATGCGCGCCCTCACATGGAATTTTGCCGACCACTGGTATATCAGATTTTCGGAAATGTGCTGCCATGTTAGCCCTTCCTGTCAGTACTAGTCCAAATGTGTGAATGAAGAAACAATCCATAGAGTTATTGAATATCGTCATGTGGAGATAGCTGAGTTATATGTAATAATATGGGTTACTTCTTATTTTGATTCCTCCCAAGATCTAGCCTAGTGCCTCTGCATTTAAATACCAAATAGAATTTCAGACAGGGGAAAGGCTTTCCCCCCTCCACTTGTGCAACGCTTCGATAACATAATCAGCGGGGGTAATGTTACAAAAGAAGACATGAGATTTGTCCATCAGTGCTAGTCATTCTCAGTTGGCAGAGTCTGGCAGAATTTGCTGTTCTCTGCTTTGCATCAGCATCTTCCCAGGGTTTCTGATGCTACACAACCTTGGTCGCTGCTCTCTAGTCTACCTCATCTGCTACGTTCTTATATCCCGATAGACAAGCCACAATGCTGTGCTGCTGTAATTTCTGCTTTAGTGCCCTTCATCTGCTTCTCTGACTTACCAACCAGGCTTTACCTCACCATAAAGAACTTGCTAGGGAATTCAGCTGCCACACATGTGGTCAGCCTGGTGATTGTGGGATGCTTTCAGAAATAAGGTGAAAGTGCTCGTGGAATTGAGGTCAAAACCTCCTTCATTTCTCTTGATGGTTAATTGACTGTGTGTTCTGAGGGGGAATGAGTTATAGCATGCTATTGTTCATAGGGTCGGAGTCAGAAACCAACAGTTTCTAACGCAGAAAGCTCTAGCTTCATTAAAAGTTCAAGCTAACGCCATGACCCACCTGCACAGGTTTTTGGTGCCCTACCCCTATTCATGGCAGGTGTTTATTCTGTCAAATGAGGGTACCGCTGCAGTGTAACCTTATCATCTGCCTCAGATGCCAAGGTGACAAGCAGAGCTTCTGCACAGGTCTAGCCTTAGCTAATTGAAAAAGTTATACTATGTTGCTTGTTATACTTGATTGAGCTTTATATATAATACCATGTGTAGATGGCTGAACATTCAATTAAAAATGGTTGCTTCTTTTGATGTTAGGGTGAACTCTTTAACTGACAGATTCAAACAAAAATATTCTGGCTGGATAACATTGTATATTTACTTTACATACATACTTCCACTCCAAAGAAAAGCACCTTTTTATGACTCATGATTCTCAAAATTAGTTATCGTTTCTTTGATATTTAATGATAATATTTATAATTCATCAGTTCTTTAAAATAACTATTCTCTTATTGAAATGTAAGTAGAATCACATTAGTTAGTTCTTTATCTCTAATCCACATACTTTATGAGAGAAAATAAAAAGAAACATTACATTTTTGGCAAGCTTTCCTCCCAAACATTCTTAGATTTTCTTTTTCAGATTTGGACTTTTATCATTAACCAGAGGCCCGATGCACGAATGTGTGCACGGGTGGGGTCCGGCTGGCCTGCCCCAGTCAGGGCTGATCAGGCAGTGTGCACGGGTTGGGTCCGGCTGGCCTGCCCCAGTCAGGGCTGATCAGGCCGGGCCGGCCGGGGGGATGGGCCACTGGTGGTTGGCTGGCCAGCCCCACCCCCTGGTCAAACTCCCGGTACCTGGTCCAGGGGACAATTTGCATATTAGTCTTTTGTTATATAGGATTATATAGAAGCCCTACAAGTACAGGAACCCTCTAATTCTATAATTATGATTTTAAAAAGAACATATTACACCTGATGATTTCCCCTCTTATTTCCTGCTTATTCTTTCTAATGACGAAGGCCTGCAATTGTCTCTGTACTTTGCTTAATGCATCCATTGTACAAAGACAGTTGTACCTCAAGAGTTATTCCTGCAGGCAAAGAGGAAGCTGATATTTCTCACACTCCTGGTCACTTTATGTTTGCACATATGGTAAGATGCAGGTGCATGCTTAGAGCAAGACAGTTAATCTTCTAAAAGAGAAGCTTTTCAAGCATTATTTTCTATCTGTGTATTATTTCTTCAATACTATGTGAATGAACAAAAAAGACAAGCTTCTTTGTTTCAAGGCAATGAAGATACAGAAACCTACAAGCTAAGCCCTCTACTTACACAAAATTAGCAGCTTCCTATACTGTGTCACACAAACACACACATATATGTTCTATCACTCTGGGTCTATCTATCTATCAATCTATCTATCTATCTATCTATCTATCATCTATCATCTACCTATCATCCTATATAATAAAAGCACAGTGACCATAATGGCAGAATGACCAGAACGACCGCTCGACCAGTCACTCTGAGGTACACTGACCACCTTCTGGTTCCTTTCCCCAGCCGGTAGGCTTGAATCATCAATGGCGAACAGGAACCGGGGGTGGGTGGCAGGGGATGTGGGTGGTGCCAGGCCAAGGCCCCCATCCTACCAGTTGCCCCACACACAGAGGGCAACTGGGGGCATGGGTGGGGCCAGCGAGTGGGTGGGAACGGCCGACCTCTCGGTCCCTCCCCCGGCCTTCAGGCTACCATCGCTGGATGGGGAATGGGGAACTGGGGTGGGTGGCAGGGTGGGGGGTGGCTGCCGGCAGCCAGGGAAGATGTTCCTGATCGCAGGCTAGGCCTAGGGACCATACCCACGCACGATTTCTTGCACTGGGCCTCTAGTCTATATAATAAAAGCCTAAGGGACCGTTAGGGCAGAACGACCAGAATGACCAGTCGCTATGATGCACACTGACCACCAGGGGGCAGACACTCAATGCAGGAGCTGGCCCCTGGTGGTCAGTGCGCTCCTACAGGGGGAGCGCCACTCAGCCAGAAGTCAGGTTCATGGCTAGCCAGCGCAGTGGTGGTGGCGGAAGCCTCTCCCCCTTCCACGGCAGTCAGACATCCCCCGAGGGGTCCCGGACTCTGAAAGGGCACTGGGCCTCTAGTATATCTATAATGTATGATCAAGTACATAGCATGGAGCTAGAGAACTATGAAATACTATTAATAAAAAGTAGCTATTTGAGCCAGCACTATAAAAAGTAATCATTTCATGAGAGAGAAAAATGATCTAAAAGAAAATAATAGAATTTTTAAGAACACAGGTTCAAAGAAAAACATCCATAAATATGGAACAATAGTAGACTTAGGCAGGCACAATACCTTTGATTTGATAGCTTATTATTTGTATCAGTGGTAATACAAATACCAAAGCAGTTAAATGTTCTATAATTGTAGGCTTTATAGTTTTGATGATTTTCAGAATTTTCCACATTTTAATCTGGGGTTATAATTCCTCTCTACTTACAGTTTCATATCTCTATTTTATATAACTTGTTTTATTTATAATTTCTTCTGAGTAACTATTTTTTACTAGTAACTTATTATGCCTCACAAAGTTTTATCCTAGAAAAAGTTTTATTCATTTTTATATCAGTCTTATCTTATTTCTACAGATACTTAGCAAATGCACATTAACATAGCTACATACGACCTACTAAACATCTCAGAATAATTTGTAATAATTAAGACATGATATGACTTATTTATAAGTATCTACAATGGAACTGGAGTAAAACACACAATTTTTTCTAATCCTCACAATAGGTAAATATTTTTGGCCAAAATTAGTGACTTACCTGTAGCCACATAACTAATATATATTTTAGCTCAAGTTTAGCTCTTAAGTTTAACTATTAAGCCTTATAATTACATACCAATTTGTGGCATTTTTTGGTTGCTGTATAAGAACAATAAAATTATATATAAAAAAAAAAGCTTTTGTAATAACCAAAAGGGTATGATTACAGGAAACAGTTAAGGCAGTACACTTATTAGGATTGATTGTTATATAATTGACGATTTCACTGATTGGTGGGGAGAAGAGTAAGGGGTACATTGGAAAAAAATTTATAATCCAGCCTTAGCCCGATTTGTGTCTATGATTAACATTTTTTTAAAAAAAAATTATTTTATTTTTTTTTTAAAGATATCTTTATTGATTTCAGAGAGAAAGGGAGAGGGAAAGAGAGATAGAAATATCAATGATGAGAGAGAATCATTGATTAGCTGCCTCCTGCATGTCGCCTACTGGGGATCAAGCCTGCAACCCAGGCATGTGCCCTTGACAGGAATCGAACCTGGGACCCTTCAGTCTGCAGGCCGACGCTCTATCCACTGAGCCAAACCAGTCAGGGCTATGATTAACATTTTTTAAATTTTATTTTTATTGTTACTCTATTACAGATGTCCCCAATTCCCCCCTCTTGGCCTACTTTCCCCTGCCTTCACCATTACCCTCTGGCCATCACTACCTGTTGTCTGTGTCTATGGGTTATGCATATATATTCTTTGGCAATTCTCTTCACCTTCTTTCATCCAGTCTCCCCCATCCTCCTCCCCTATATTTCCTACTAAGAATTTTATATTTTAACTTCTACCTTTAGGTCTTGATCCATTTTGAGTTAGTTTTTTAAATGGTATGTGATAGCAGTCCACCTTCATTCTTTCACATGTGAATGTCCATTTTTCTCAGAGGCACTTGTTACAAAGACTATTCTTTTCTCATGGAGTGGTCTTGGCACCCTGTTGACAATCAATTGACTATAAATAAAAGGATTTATTTATGTATGAATTGCTTTCTGTATATTCAATTCTTCTTCATGAATATATATGTCTCTCCTAAAGCCAGTACCACACTGTTTTGATTATTGTGTATTTATAAAATGCTTTCAACTTGGGAAGCATGCATCCTCCAACTTTGTCCTTAATTTTCAAGATTATTTTGGCTACTCATCGTCCTTAACTTTTATATGTATTTTATATGTATTTTAATGTCAGCTGGTCCAATTGTGTAAAAAAATGTGCTTGAAATTTTAAAAGAAATTATATTAAATGATGCTTCAACAATATTAAGGCTTTCAATCCATGAAAACAGATATTTTACCAATTTTTCACATCTTTGTAAATTTCTTTCAATAATGTTTTGTAATGTTCAGTGTACAATCTTGCTATATGCTTAAATTTATTGCTAAACATTTTTAAATATTTTTTCTAATTTTAAAATTATTTTTCAATTACAGTTTGCATTCAATATTATTTTGTATTAGTTTCAGCTGTACAGCATAATGGTTAGAGAATCATCTACTTTACAAAGTGTCCCCCTGATATTTTCAGTGCCCACCTGGCACTATACAGAGTCATTACAATATTATTGACTAGTAGGGGTCCAGTACACAAATTCGTGCACATTGAAAGGAACTGTGGGCCGTGAGGCTGCAGTGGGCACAGAGGTGGATCTCATCCCATCCTCCGCACCCCTGCCCAGCCCCTCCTGCCACAGCCCCCGGTCCTCTGTCTGCAGCAGCCCCGCTCCTGCCACCACCACTCCCACATGCTGACAGCACAGAATGATTGGGGCTGGTGCCAGCAGTGGGTGTGAGCGGGGCCGGCGCAGGCAATGGGTGTGAGTGGGGACGTCACAGGCAGCAGGTGCAATCGGCGGCTCTTGCGCTGACAGTGGGTGTGAGTGCTGGGCAGGACTGCAGTGTGCAGGAACAAAGAATTTTCAGTAACCACCAGAGGCTTGCCCAAATGACAGCAACCAGTGACCAGCGCCCCGCCTTTTTCGGTGCTGCCGCTCACCTGCTCCACCATCCCGCAGCGGTCAATGCCCGCCATGTTCCATGCTCTGCTGCCTGCAGCCAATGCCCGCCATGTCCCACACATGCCCCCTGGTGGTCAGCACATGTCATAGTGACCGGTTGTTCGGTTGTTCTGCCATTTGGTCTATTTGCATATTAGCCTTTTATTATATAGCATACTAGAGGCCCAGTGCACGAAATGCATGCACGTGGTGGGTGTGGTGGATCCCTCAGCCCAGCCTGCACCCTCTTGCAGTCCAGGAGCCCTTGGGGGATGTCTGACTGACATGGAGGTGGGAGAAGCTCCCACCACCACCGCTGCATTTGCCAGCCGTGAGCTTGACTTCTGGCTGAGTAACACTCCCCCTGTGGGAATGCATTGACCACTAGGGGGCAGCTCCTGCATTGAGTGGGATTGGGATAAAACGGGCTCTCCGACATCCCCAAGGGGTCCTGGATTGAGAAAGAGCGCAGGCCAGGCCAAGGGACCCAACCGGTGCACAATTGCCAGGCCAGGGAGGGACATGGGAGGTTGGCCAGCCAGGGAAGGACTGCAGGAGGGCTACAGGGCGTGTCTGACCCATCTAGCTCAGTCCCAATTGGCTGGACCCCAGCAGCAAGTTAACCTACCGGTCGGAGTGTCTGTCCCCTGGTGGTCAGTGCACATCATAGCAAGGCATTGAGCGGCCTTAGCATTCCATTAGCATATTATGCTTTGATTGGTTGAATGGATGACCAGATGACCAGACACTTAGCATATTAGGCTTTTATTATATAGGATTTCCTACACTGTACTTTAGATCTCCATGACTACTTTGTGAGTACCAATTTGTATCTTTCAATCCCTGCAACTTTTTCACACAGCCTTCCAACCTTCCTCACCTCTGATAGCTGTCAATCTGGTCCTTGTATATGAGTCTGTTCTATTTTATTTGTTAATTTTGTTAATTAGATTCCACATATGTAAAATCATATGGAACTTGTCTTTCTCTGACTTACTTATTTCACTTGGCATAATACTCTCTAGGTCCATCCACGCTGTCACAAATGGTAAGATTTCCAGAAGTAGAATTGCTGAGTCATAAGGCAGTTCCATCTTTAATTTTTTGAGGAAACTCCATACTGTTTGCCAAAGTGGCTGTACCAGTCTGCTTTCCCACCAACAGTGCATGAGGGTTCCCTTTTCTATACCCTTGTTGTTGTTTTTATTTATTGATGATAGCCATTTTGACAGGTGTCAGGTAATAAATAATTGTAGTTTTAATTTGCATTTATCTGATGATTAGTGACATAGAGAAGCTTTTCATATGTCTATTGGCCATTTTATGCCCTCTTTGTATTCTTAAGTATTATATTTTTGTTATGCTATTATAAATGCAATTTTCTTAATTTAATTTTTATTTTTAGATTGTTTATCCTAGTGTGTAGGAATACAGCTTATTCTTATATAGTATTCTTGTATCCTACAACTTTGCTGAATATATTTATAAGATCTAGTAGTTTTTTGGTGGATTCTTAAGGGTTGTCTACATATAAGGTCAACTACAAATTGGTATTGTAATTTCTCATACTGAAGAAAAAGAGTAAGTTGTCAACATAGCAGGAGCTAAAATCACAAAAGGCCTTGATAGCCAGCCTGGATTGATATAAAATAGTTCTCATATATAAAAACTGTTCTGTTTATGAATCTTTTTGTGACAAAATTATAATTATGGTCACTTACCATATAAGGAAATCTGAATCACAGAAAGTTTAAGAAGCTTGGCAAAGATTATACAGTTACTAAGGAGCAAAACTGAGATTTTTAAAGGAAAGTCTTTATTCTACAGCAAATAATATTAATCATTCTATAGTTTTTAATTTAAGTGGGTTTCCCTATTGGAAGCTTACAAGGATATCAATTTATAATTCTAATGCTTAGACAAGTTTCTTAACATCATCCTCTGAACTGAAGAGAGCAGTGATAAAGTAAACTTCAGACTATACTGAAATAAATTCAATCTAAGAAACTCAATAATAGAGGAAAAAGTCCGCTATTAAGAATAAGAATTTAAAATTATGAAGAATTACTCTTTATTGTGACATAGTCAACATGCAATAAAATGTACTGAAATTAATGGTTGAGTTCACTGTTTTGACAATTGTATGCACTTGAATAGCCACTGCTCAAAATAAAATGCAAAACATTTCCCAACCCCACTCCCAAAGGCTTTCCACTCCCCCAGGCAATTCCTCATCTGTTATTTCCTATTTCCCCCATCCCTATTCATATCTCTATACTCTTCAGAACCACTATATTGTTTTGATGAGCACAAAAATAACTTAAGTTTGCCTGCACTTGGATTTCATGTAAGCTGAATAACATTGTACATACTTTTATCTGTCTGGCTTCTTTTGCTTCATATATGATGTTAAGAATTTGTGCATGTTGTTGCATGGTTTTTTTTTTT
>NW_005364225.1:273606-279814 GCF_000412655.1 Myotis brandtii
GTACACTAATTACCATGTTTCTCTTTTATTAGTGTAGATAGAAATATCATTTATATCATTATATTTATTTCAATACATACATATGTAATTTGTACTTTTCTTTGTCCTTCCAGGGTCTTTTAACAGAGAAGATTAGGCTTACCACAGACATGATGCTTTGTCTTCTTTAACACTATATTCACTATGTGCAGAGCAATGTCTGTCATATAATAGATGCTCACAAGCTACTTCTACAACAAATGAAACTTTGTTTTATATGGAACCTAAACTTAAAGTACTGACCATTAATTTACTTACAGTCTATTTTTTAAGAATCACCATCCCTCAATCACACACACACACACACACACACACACACACACACACACACACAGAAAGCTTAATTTCAGATTCCAGGTCTCATATTTTCTAGCTATGTCCTTGGGAAAATCACTTGTCCTCTCTGTGCCTCATTTTCCCATCTATTAAATGAGAATAATGATAGTTCTTATTCATGGAATACTGTGAGATGTAAATAATTTAGTGTCCATAAAAACTAAAATAATCCTAGGACATTTGATTAATATATCATTGTTTGCTATTACTTTTTATTATAGTTGGGAGGGTTGAAGACTTGCTCAGATCTGGGGAAATTTGTTAGTGCTTACAGTTTAGAACAACAGAGAAGCTAATGTTAGTAAGTAGACATGAGGACATGCAGCATATTATTTGGCTCTGGGAAATGGATGTTAAAGTGAGGAAAGAAGTAGTAGAACCTCATTCAAATGTATTCCCTACCATAATGTTTCCTGGTAGATAGACCTGGGACCTCTTTGGAGACATTCCTGCCCCATTAAACACATAGCTGCTAAATCAATAGACCAGACCACGAGTGTCTATAAAAGAATGATAATTATCACTCTTACACACATTATCACAATTATATAATGCACGTGAAGGCTTTTCATACTTGCAAAAAACTATACAAATGATATTAGTACCAAAAAGTCTGCTTTGGTAGGCGCCACTGGTAATTTCTTTCATATTTTATGGACTTTTCTCAGGCTTCTTACCTCTATACAACCATGTAGTTAATGCTCTCATTTCCCTCACAGCTTTCTATCAACACTGATAGAACGTTCTCTCTCATTTCTGACCTTTTTCTTTCTGACTAGTCTCTTATTGCTCTGTCTCCCAGACACCTCTACATAAATGTCTTTCTATCACATCAGGTTTACTATGCCTAAGACAAAATGTCCGCTCTTTCCCTTAAGCACTTTTTTTGGCTTCTTCCTTCTCTCTGTTGAAGATAGAACATTTTTAGTATTTAAAAATATTTAAAATATTAATCATATACATATAACAATGTATGTACAGATAAATTTTAATTACATTATGATAATCTATTATATATATGTATGTATATGTATATATATAGTGTCCCCCCAAAAATGTATAAACACTTTGAATAATTATTAATTCCAATGGGTTAAATCTAAAAAGAAAGAAACATAAATTGAACTATCAGCTGTTAAGTGGGTATACATTTTTAGAAGGCACTATATATTTATTAATAATCACCTAAGAACATGCATAGAAAGAGGAAGGGGGAGAGAGAAACAGACAGACAGAGAAAGGGAGAGATAGAGAGAGAAAGAGAGAGAGAGAGAGAGAGAGAGAGAGAGATCAGTTGCCTTCCATATGCTCCCCAAATGGGGATCAAGCCCACAAGCCAGGTATCTGCTCTGACTGGGAATCAAACTGGCAGGTGGTGTTGAGCCTTTGGGGTGCAGTTCATATTAACATGAAGATGTGAATTAAAGGGTACAGTTGTCTTCCTCCACACATCAGCATACAATGTTGAAATTGTAGAGCAATAACTGATAACCAAAATAATTAATTCCACTCTAGAAAGGGGCAAGGAAGGAGATCAAGGCATAGAGCAGCCATGGGTTCATAGATATTCTTAAATCCATCTTACAGCAGTTGCTGGTTGTTTGAGTAGGACCCAGTCCTGCTGTCTATGGCCCACGAGATAGCTCTTCCTTAGAAACACACACACACACACACACACACACACACACACACACACACACGCGCGCGCGCGTGCACTAAGATTTGCATCTGAGTAGCCATTTTAGCCTGCTCCCTGATCATTGAAGATTGGGGTTCAAAAAATTATTTCTTTAACTTTATGATCTCTCCTTTTCAATCCAAGCTGTACAAATATCAGTGGTTTTAGAATTCAGGGGGCAGCACACCACTTCCAGGTATAAACACTCCATTCAAATTACCTATTGCTGTGTAACAAACCATTCCCAATTGAATAAGTTAAAACAATTGCAATTGTTTATTTTGGTCATGACTGTAATTTGGGCAGATTTTCCCAGAGGGGACAATACTTTGTTCCATGTGATGTCACTGAAACAGCTCAACAGAGCGAAACATATTCACTTTGAGATAACTCCATCGCAAGGGTAGGAAGATGTGTACTTGCTGTTCCAGAAGAGCTCAGCCGGGAGTGAAGGCAGAAGCCTCTCCATGTTGCATTTGCATTTGGACTTTATTTTTGCAGTGTGGTAACTTGTTTCTAAATGTGAGTGTTCGAAGACACAAGAAATAGACCCTGCCAGCTTCTTGAGCTCCTAAACCTGCCCTGGTCTGTATTTAACCTTTGAATAGTGAGTAGTATCAATTCTACTGGCAAAAAATCAGAGTTCCCCAGTTACAAAATAATGGGACTCAGACTCTGAGGTAATAATGCCAAAGAATTGCAGTTGTCTAATCCCACAATACCAGGAGCGTCACTTATAACAAGCACAGTATGTGGAATATATTAGTAAAAGCTAAGTTACTTCAGATAAAGTTTACTGTTGGAAATTAAGATGAGATTTGAGGAGATATTTCCCCTAACCTTTGATTTGTTGACATCTTATAAGGCACATTATATAACTACTGCCAATTTGATATTCACTGTTGCTCCTCATAGGTATGATGACCTTTTCTTAGAAATGAATATTAGCATATTAAGATTGCTTTCAAGTATACAACACGAGACTGTCCTTTCTGTAATAGCCTTTTATGGGCTAACGCCATTTACTGCATTTTTGCAGGGCATCTCTGACACAATTGTTGAAACTATTCCCGACATCCTTCTTTTCTTCATCACTGACTATATATTAAGTGCTCTATAAATATTTTTCTTACATTCATTAAGTAGAGAATTTGAAAAATAAGGCCAAAATCACTTAGTCCATATATGTGTATATGTATGTATGTACACATCTGCACATTTGTTGCCTATAGTTTTCAGCTCATTAAATTTTTTCAATATAATCACAAAGTTCTCACTAAATGAAATAAAATCCCCTTCAATTTATATATTATGCTTGTTTAGGACAAGCAATTTTACTGTAGATAGATGATTACATTGAAGATGATAGCCTTGTCCCAAAGGGACTGGGCTAATGTTTTTATTTTTTCCACCTGAATGTGAGTCCCAACATTCTAATTATTGTATTATTAATTCTGTTTCTTCCCAAAGTCTTTAAAAATTGACATGTAATTGCATCAAATTTTATATTTTATTAAATTATAGATCCAACTTGACAAAATTCTTTATTGATAATTAAGAAAATGTTCAATTTATTTCTATAGTTTGGATTTTACAGGCAGTAGGGGAAATGTTATTGAGTTACATATAACTACCCATATATACTCTATATTTCCCTCTTGATTCAGGTCTATGTCACTATTCGATGTCAGATAAATTTTAAGAAATATAACTACTCTTTTGCTTCTCCCTCACAAATACTATATATATATATAAGTTAAAATAGTTTATCTCTCTCTGAGTTCCAAAATTCTGCAATTTCATTTTTAGTTCTGTTGCTGACACAGGTGCTGGATAATTAACAATTTGTAACATCCAGCTGTTGTTTTGTCTTTTTTTTTCATTGTCACAACTTCATTCAGATAAGGATGGTATTTTTGGCAGTTATCTTTATTTCATGATTCTTGTGAAGCATGTTTACAATTCTAACATATGAAATGGGGATAATTTTCTCTAAAATCCATTGCAACTGCAACTAAATGCTCCTTTTAGCAATGCTATATCTTCCCGTGGTGATGTTGTGATAGTATGACACAATGCTGTGTAGAGACACAGAGATAGACCAGAGTGTGCAAAACCCCAGAGGCTAACAAAGGTCTTTCGAAGTCCAAAGTTATTTCTCAAGAACATAGATGTAACAGTTAGTATATTCTTTATCATTTTTTCCAGTGGAACTTTTAGGAGGTTTTATGGAGATTGAAAGTACTGTGCATGAAAAATTGGCATAAAAATATAACCACAATATGTTAGTTTTACTTTGGTAGGAAGAATATGGTTGCATTCTATCCAGAAGCTGCTAATTTTTTAAGAAAGCATAATGCTTCCTTGAGTTAAAAATAAATTCACAGGCATTTGTCTTGAAAGCAATTTTTCCAAATATTTAGAAAAGTTAAACGGAACTTGAGCTTATTGTAGTCTTAAGTCTGTTTGTATTATGATGTGATATAGGCACTAAACTCTGTTAGAGAGCACAACCATGTAGTCTCAGACTAGATCATATCAGCAAAAAGAAGAAAGCTACATCATCAGGCAAGAAAACATTCCCATTATTAGGCAAGAAAATTTAGTTAGCAAAATAAGATAAAAGACATCTAAGGACTATTACGGTAAAATAAAAGTAAACATCTACATTCAATTACAGGATAGCAGTTTTCTTTGCAAACCAAGTCTCTAAGCTCTAGTATCCTTTAGGTGGGAGAAAATTTTTCAGGTTATTTGTATTACTTATTTATTGCCTCTCTTTTTCCCTGGATCATTTAGTTAAAATGGAAAAAGAAAATCTGTCAGTTAGCTCACTGCTTATACTGAAGGTCTACCATAGTGTTTACCAATAGGTATTTGATAAAAAATAAAAGTATGTATTAATGTCTAGAGGGCAAGCATACAAGTTATTTTTAAAAAGAGGAAATTATGTGAATAATTTATTTTTCCCAAACTATGGAGTGTTGCCAGCCAAATAACTACAAGTGCTGAGGAACATTGATGAAACAAAGTTCAGATAGGAAAGAAGTAATGGAAGATTAACTCTAAAGTGGTTTCATATATTAATTATATGTTCTGTTAGTTCATATAGGAAAGAATGGAAGATTAATTCTAAAGTGGTTTCATATATTAATTATATGTTCTGTTAATTTTTATTATTAAAGTGAATTTTTAAAGAGAAGCATAAATACCCCTCAACTCACATCAGGGCATAAGGCAAGGGTGCCCTTGAAAGACCAACTTACATTTCACAGTACAACACAGTAATGATAGCTTTAATTGAAAAATAGAGATTGCCCCATTAAAAAGACAGTTCAATGTATGTGAACATTTTTATGACAAAAAAAATTCATTCCCACCAGGATTTTCTAAAACCAGAGAGGCACGTTCCCAACCAGAGGTTTAGAAATGTCATAGGTGAAGGAAACAGCAAAGAGAACAGACAACTAGGTACAACTAGTTCACAATTTGCACAGATAAAAATCCCTCAGAAGTCCAAGACGATGGTTGCTAGGGGGAGGCTAAACTCACCTCTTTCCATGAGCAAAATCAAATAGACATGCATATCGGTAGCAATTACTCCTGGGAGAAAACCTGGCACTAAATGAACAGCTTCCGACAGCAGATAAGAGAGACCAAATGGGAAGCCTGGGAAGCCTAGGGAGCCCCCAGGAGCTGCCGCAACTCTTGGGGAGAGGCTGGCGTTCTCTCAGGTGCTTTGGCCTACCTGCTATCCATAGTCGGCAAACTGTGGCTCGCGAGCCACATGCGGCTCTTTGGCCCCTGCAGTGTGGCTCTTCCACAAAATACCACGTGCGGGCGCACATGTACATGCGCAGAAGTCAGTATTTTGTGGAAGAGCTGATATTTTGTGGAAGAGCCACACTGAAGGGGCCAAAGAGCTGCATGTGGCTCCCAAGCCGCGGTTTGCCGAGCCGCAGTTTGCCGACCACTGGTCTAGATCACTGCAGTGCTCTCACAGCTACACTGCCTGGAACACACAGAGGGAACCAACAGGAACAAGTTGTCACCACACCCATCTGGCCCCCTGCTGGGAGCTGCTCAGGGGGGGCAGGCTAGTGCCCAGGTGCTACAAGGGCCTGCTCTGCTCCAGGTGCCTTCCCCAAACTACCT
>NW_005364225.1:279970-289530 GCF_000412655.1 Myotis brandtii
TTACTAGAGGCCTGTTGCACGAAAAGATTCGTGCAATAGGCCTTCCCTTCCCCTGGCTGCCGGCACCGGTTTTCCTCTGGCACCCAGGACCCAGGCCTTCGCTCTGGCCGGAGCCACCTTCAAGCCTTCGCGGCTCTGGCTGGAGCCGCCTTCAGTCTTTGCTCCTCTGCTTCACGCCTATGTATGCAAATTAACCGCCATCTTTGTTGGTGATTAATTTGCATATCTCGCTTATTAGCCCATGGGAGGCGTAGCAAAGGTACGGTCAATTACCATGTTTGTCTATTATTAGATAGGATATGATTATTTTTTAAAGATGAAAAAAATTTACATTTACTGCAGTATCTTTAGTTTTCAGCAGTAACTTTATGGCATTTCTAGTTTTTCTAAACATCAGCATTAACACCCTCACATATTCCAGATGATTTTGTTTTCCAGGTACTTAAAAAAAATAATGGTGGTTTTACCTGTATTATAGTAATTTGGTTTTATATGAAGAAATCACAAATACTAATTGGGCTATTTTTGCCATATTTATTTATTATAGTTGAGGTTACTTTTAAATAATCTAAATGTAATTCATTCTTTAGCAGGAGGAATTGAATTATTAGATTCAATGATTGTACAGAACTTAAGTAACCCCTCTCTGCTCCCATTCACATGCCACATTTAGATTTCTTGCTGTGTGTGTGTGTGTGTGTGTGTGTGTGTGTGGTGTATTTGTCTTTTCTACTAATTGTGGAAGGAGAAATCCAGCCATTATTTCCAGAAATGTTACCACCAATTCAAAGAGCCAACTCTTTAATTTGGACTTGATTTATTCTCTAACAATATTTCTCCTATATCTCAAAGTATCTGGGCACTAATTAAAACTTATGAATGATTGCCACATGGTCTCAGCTCATGTATACCTTTGCCATATACCTTTCTATGACAAGCAGCGTCAGAAATTGTAAAAGTATACATAAATGGAGAAAGTATAGGTATACATAAGTAAAAGTGTACATAAATGGAGAATGTATTGTTTAAACCTCCCTGTTCTGGAGATAAAAATTAAAAATTGAAGTGGTTAGCATTTGCTATATGATCTATTCCTTCCAAGATCTTTTTTTTTTAAGTGGTCTCATTTTGATATGAAAGTGTTAATTCTCTATTTGGATCACTTTAGTCACTTTTTAATTTTAGTGTTATTAGCTAGACCATCATTTCTCTTACTCTGTATTCCTCAAGACTCTAGCTGAAAAGGAAAAATTAAATATAGACTACAGGCCGCATGCCAATATTAGATCACGTTTGTCCTGAGGGGATGGGATGTGGGGCAGGAAGCTACAATTCTGGAAATGAATATTTAACCCCATGTTTTCCTGGCAGCCATGCTGTATCTTAACAGTCATGACACACTGGAAATCTTAAGACATGCTCTCCTCATTTCTCATAGTTTATACTTAATTTAAATAGAAAGATAATAAAAGAACAAGTACTCACATTTTCTACTTTCTCATAGCATATGGATTTGTTAATATCTCCCCCTCCCCCAAATACCCAAAAATTCTATGACTGTCCTAATTTTCCTGAAGTAGAAAAGTATATTCAGTCAGATCCTTTACTTCCACCCCAGTCACACGGTTTCTGTAGATCACTTTAGGATAAAAAAAAATAGAGTTTGTGTGAGATAAAATCCATTCACTTATATTGCTCCTCTTCCTTTTCTTTTATTTCAATGAATATTCTAAAAATTGTAAAGCACAGAACTGGGCACTGGATACATAGTTTTATTAATATGTCAAAACATGTGTGTACACACACTGTAACTTTTAATTATTCTTTACTATAACTGTAATCTGTTGTTCCAAGTTCTGTTACTTGTGGGGAAAAACTAAATCTTTTGGAAGAACAACAAGCCCATTTCTAGCAATTATGATACATTATAGATGATCCCTTCAAATGCTTTATATTTGGTTCAAATAAAATCTTATAAAATTTTTCAAAAAATGCCTTATAAAACATGAGCACTGTATTTTCATAATCACTTGCATATATATTGCTAAGCAGTATATGCAATCAGAGTAAACTTATACTTCTTAAAACTAGCAGTTGTCTGTATGATGGGAATCTCATCTGCGGCCTAAATCTACCAATCCAGACTCGGGGAAGGGGATTATCTGTTTAATAGTATAAGTCATCTATGCCAGATTAATAATGTTTAGTGTTAACTTTTGTGACTGGGAAATTTAATTGCAAGTTTCATGGGGCATGTATTAGTACTGGGGATTCATCTGAGAATTTAAAAAGCCTACAGATTGACAGTGAGAAAGAAAATATTATTTGAAGTATGTGGCTCATCCCCCATTCGGCAGACTATTCAAATTCTATTTAAGTAGGTTGACGAGTTCTCAGTTATACAGGCCTCTGTGGGAAGGAATGACTCAGACTGAACCACTGTCCCTGTCTATTGGGATCTGGCAGTTGTTCCGAATCTGTCCTTTAACTTCCTATCTTGAATATATTTATGGCAAAATAATATTGAATGGCAACATTATTACAACTGATTAGGGAAAATGCCTTCCAAATATTTTTCTTAAGAAATATAAGATGACGAGGTGATATTTTTTCTGGGAGGAAAATCTAAGCAAATGAAAAGTTCTGACTGATGCTTTCAACAGATATTGTGGTTTTTTTAAAAACTACTTTTGAACTTCAACTGACATTTAAATTGAAATTCCACAAATATCAAGTCAGATTCTGTGGAAGGTGCTTTCAAAGTTCTGTTAACACTGTCAGAAAAGGATTTAGACAAATGTCACTCCCCTTTTCTCCACAGTCCCACAAAGAACTTAAAAAAGTAATATCTCCGGATGCTTTTGACAAATTACTAGGAAAAAACTCGATGGGTGCAGAAACTATCTGTGAGAGATTGCTGATCGCCGTCCTGATTCCAACATACAGTGTTCCTGACAATGTTTGTATTGTTCCATCTGCACACTTTTCCTTTTACAAACGTTAACACCCTCCCGCCTGTGAGAGGCAGCTGGTCTGCGGGACTGTTGGCAAAAAACTCAGCTAGCCGTACTGTACCAAGAATACAAATGTTTGAACCACCACCAAAAATTCAAAGCAAGAGTTCCATCCTGGAACCATTTATCAGAAAAACAAATATAGATATTACGGCAAAACAAAATCAAGGATTATACTCTTCTGTTGAGCAAATAGGAATGGTTGAGAAGTCCAGGGATATAGGGAACACATTAGAGGAAATGTTATGAGAAAACCAATATCAATCTTCATTTTGACATTTTTTTTCTGTCTCTTTGACCTTGAGGTTAATATCTTTACAAAATACATGAGAAAATTTACTAGTATATGAATTTGCTGTGGGGCAATTTGTGAGAAAATGCTTCTGTAAATTGTTAAGTGCAAGACAAATCTACTTGTTGCTATTTATGGTTATATTCATAATTATTAAAACTTGGCCAGTTTATCCTCCTTTCCCACTACAAGATGCGCTAAATTGTAGGGTATTCTAAAACACCAAGTATTTTGTAATGGAGAATGTCAATGCTGAAATGTCTTCACGAGCTTAATCGTTGAATGGAGTGACTCATAAATTTCTTTGCTTAGCATTTGAGACCATTTAGCTGTTATAGACATGTACTTTTACCTCTACCTCCATTATTTGTCATTTGCTTGCTACTTTCAAACCATATTATGTTTTCTTGTAATGAATATGGATTACCACCTTCATGTGTTTTCTTTATGACCTCCACCTTCAACTAAAATTCCCTTCCCAGCTGGCTCTTCTAGCTAACATCTGATTCTCTTTTTTCCCCCCCACAAAACGTCCCATAGTCCTCTAATCATAATTAATATTTTTTCCAAGGAAATATTTCATATATTTACCTATGCAATTCAGTGCAGGTAAATTTTGTTTTATACGGGTTAACAAACATTAGCTATACATCTAGTATATGCAAGGTACATGCCTAGGTACTTGTGAAAAGTCAATGAATAATCAGGTGATGTGGTTGTTTAGAAAGTCAGATATTTAAATGGTTACATACAATCTTGTGGTTCATAGATTAAAAATTTTATTTTGATATAGAGATGCATATTCAGAATCTATTCTTGGAATAGCCCAATGTTTCCCTAGGTGTGGCCTTTAGGGATATCTTCAGAATCAGAAGCTCACATTGATGAAATTCAGACTCTGGGTCTCAATTCCATAGCTCTTAGATTAGAATTTGAGATAGGAGGGGCAGGAACCTCTTTATGTAACAACTTTCCAAGAGACTCTTTGGCCTGTAAATATTGGATAACCACTGTTCTACCCCAGATATGAGCACTGTTACAAAGTGACATGGCCAATAAGCTTAAGTGGATCAGATGTTTGGATTCTCACTATGATATGCGGATGCTATGTATTAATGACTTTCTCTTCACATCTTCTCTAACTGGATGAACTTTTATTCTTTTTAGGAAAATTAAAATAGTATCTTCATCACTCCGAGTGAGTTGTTTTGGATTTCATATAGTGGGGGAAAAAATGTCAAAAAGTGAAAGCACCAAAAACCTAATTTCCAAAAATAAAGGGATACACCAGTTTTGACAACTGTGTGTGTGTGTGTGTGTGTGTGTGTGTGTGTGTGTTTTGCTTCCAGTTGATATTTTAATTTTAAAATATCATATTATATTTATAAGTAACCTTTTCATGCTTTTGGTGATATTTAAACATGACTTAAAATATTTTTCAGTTTCTCATTGCTTTTCTATAGAAATAAATGAGGGGTTGGTACACTGACATTGAGTCCTGTGATCTTAATCAACCTAATTATTAGTGCTAAATTTATTAAATGTTTTGTAAATTCCTTGTGGTTTTCTACTTAGAAAATCATATCTGCAAATAGGGGTAATTTTATGTCTTCCATTCCAATATCAATTCCGTGTGTGTGTGTGTGTGTGTGTGTGTGTGTGTGTGTGTGTGTGTTTTGCCACTTACTGGTGTCTAGGACCCACCCCAATTATACCAAAAACAAACAAACAAACAAAAACAACAACAAAAAACACATTTTGAAGCAAAAGAGTTAGGTAAATTGCTAAAGAATATATAGTAGAAAGTGAAGACCGTGTGTCTGTCTATCTGACACCAAAATCTTGAATTTCAATTGCACTGGAAACAACATAGAACCAATTACTTTTTCTACAGCACTTCCAAGTTATACATCTATAGACATATCATTGGAAAAAATATTTACTAATTAAACATTGTTCTTATACACTTTGTAAATGGTTACACAGAATAATATGTAATTTAGCTTGAAAGATTAAAATAAATACTTCAAATTTTACTACTTTTGAACAGCTTGGTTTACAACTATAAGTGAAATGTAATTTTAATCAAAATGAATATAATAAAGCAAAATAAAAACATAATTATCTCCATAAATTAATAATAAATGTAAGAAACTGAGTAGTTTTTATGCAGCAGAAGTATAAAAATATCTATGGAGAGTTGTTTAGAAGTGTTTTCTGTTTCTATTACTGAATGTCTGATAATAATCAATGCAAATACACATGCAATTAGTTGGTTTGTCCACTATGTCTACTCGTTTATAATTACCATGCTCTTCCATTATTACATTTAACTATTATCAGACATTTAAATGAACATGGAAGTAAAAGGAAATCATTTGGTCATAGACAGAAAAATGCAGAATTCTGAATTAAAGGCAAATTCAGTAATTGGAAAAATAATGCTGTGTGAATAGCCTAGAAACTTAAGATAGATGCAATATATTCACCCTGACATCTGTGTTGAATATTTTTACACAAAAATAGTTATTTGATAAATGTTTAATTTTAATACTTAATTATATTTAAACTATTTTCTATTCAATTAATAGAAGTTAAAACATTATTGCCTTGTTTATGTAATAATTTCTAATTTGATTTATGAAACATTTCATTTTGGTAATCTAAAATTATGTAATTATAATAATATAAACATGTACAGTTAATAAATGTTAATAATAACAATGAAAACTTAAAATTACAAATTATTTCTATTATCAATTAAGAAAAGGACCTCATACATCACCAGTTTTGACAAGTTTCAAGATATCTGTGTGTGTAATCTGAATTATGTGTTTTGTATTGTCAAAAAAAAATTGTGTGATTCACTTTAAGTGTATTTTACTAAAAATAATCTTGAAAAAACAATTTTTACATCAAAATGCTATCTTGTCTAAGTTTAAATTTGTTTTTAAAAGACAAACAAAGCCCTCAAAGTGACCTACCTTTCATTATACTCATTTCCAACCACCAGGTCACTTAACATTTTTAGGAGAAAGCTCTTTTTTCTCTTTGATGGCTTATAGATATCTGGTTGAAAGCCTGGAGAAAAATCAAATTACACTGAACTAATTCTTTTAGTATCACTGGCAACTGTATGGTAAAATTCTAATTGGCATGCTGCTATACACTTCTTGTTATGAAAGGATGACTTTAAGGTAGTCTTTGTTGATTTTAACTCCAAATTTTATTCTTTGACAAAATGTTATTTAGGCAAAAAAAGAACTAAAATACGTTGCCATACATGATGTGAGAGGCAGATCCTTGCAATTTCATTATGACATATTGTATGAATTATATACAGCTAAACTGGATGAGACATAGAAAATCTAAGTATCTATAAAGAATCTACTAGGCTCATGCTGAAAATAAGGATCACGTATGCTTAGGTTTTCAACACTATTTCTCCTAATATTTAATTAATTGTTTATGCAATGAGACAAGCTGCTGAAAACTAATCAATAAGAGATTTGATTTTTGGAGGTGGGCACACAATACAATAATACAGATAATGTATTATAGAGTTGTGCACTTGAAACCTATATAATTATATTAACCGATGTCACCCCAATAAATTTAATAAAAATAAAAAATAAGAGGAAAACAATAAAAGAAATATTGATGTAAGTGTTACCAGCAATGTCAGCTCTAGGATCTTGAATTCAGCAAAGAAAGAATTCAGAGCCAAGAACTCTAGCACAGAAGGAAGCTTATTTAGCATGCAAAGCAAAAAATACACTCAAAGATGCAAGTGAGCTGCTGAGAGAGCTTCCTTGGCCTTTTTAAAACCAAAGTCACTGAGGCAGAAGAAGTGAGCCAGCTGGGCTGCAAGGACTCTGGGAACAAGTTACAGAGGCAAAGTAGGGCCCTTGGAGACAGGGTCAGGGGATTAGCCAGGACAAGCTGCCACTGCCTGCTGCTCCCCTTGTTGCAAGTTTCATGGGGACCCTTAGAGGTTGGGAGAAAGAAAGCCAAGGTATGCTCCTGAAGGAAGAAGGTGCAGTTGTGCTCTAGAGAGAGTGTGTGCATGGATCTTTTGTCTTAATGGTTTTTACGTTTCTAAAGGCAGGAATTTAAGGGGTGGTCTCAGGGGAGTATCTCAATAGAATATTCATCAGCTTTTCAGATGTGTCCTGTATTATGCTGATTCCTCAAAATGAGCATATACAATCAAGGTCCTAGTCCTTACTGATTGGACAGTGCTAGGTTAGGGGGTCATTGGTCATTTATTGCATCTGGTCCTGATGCCAGCCATGGCATTGCTGCACCTGGCCTTGCTGCTTTTCTGGGCATGGAGCTGAAACACAACTGAGGCCTAGGTGTTATTTCTTGTTTGACCAGAAGTTGGTTTCTGGGGTCAACAGACTGGAAGCTTTATTCCTAAGATTATTTGATGCTGATCAGAACCTCACTGTCCTGAGGGCTTAAGGCTTAAGGGAGTGGTCATGCAAGGGAGAAGAGGGCAGTGAGCCAGGGTGCTGGATGGGGCCAGTTTGAATCAGCCACCTGTCTCAGTTTTCCTATTCCACCTGCCAAGGAATTTTCCTGGCTTCTTACTATCCAGTCTCATAAGCAGAGACATTTTTTGTTTTAATTTCTGCTTTTTTGAATATGATAACTCCTCAGATAATTATTTCACTTCTCACGCAATCTATGCCATTTGGGACTTGTCACTATTTTCATAGAATAACCAATGTGATCTCTTAATCTTATCATTAACTTGCTTAAAACTCTCCACTAGCTTCTTATTACAATAAAAAGAAAAAGCCTCAACTTCTTTCTATTGCTTACTTGACATTTTTTCTTACATTTCGAAGCTCATTTCATATATCTCTCTTTGTTCTCATCATTCACAATACTGATAATTCCTGAGTTTCTTAAAACCCCAAGTTTCCCTATCTTATTGGTGGAAATAACTTTTATTTTGGCCTATTCCAACTGATCATTATGTACTTTTATATTTATGTTTGTTTCCTGCAGTTCAATGGACTCTTACAAATATGCATCTACCTAAATTAATATTACTATACTGTAGTCACTTTCTATCCTGTTACTCTGTTTGTATTGTACTTTGCATTTATAAATATCAGAAATTATGTTTCATTTGTTTTAATATTCATTGTATGCATCTTGAAGAATATAAATTTAAAAAATAGGAATTAGTTATTTATTATTTATTTTTATATCTCTACCACCTTGACTAGTACTTTGCACATAGAAGGCAAAAATAATTTTTGTTGAATAAATGAACAATAAAAATAGCTGGAAATAGTAAACTAAATTAGAGTCAATTTGGTCATATCAGGTTTATTATGCTGTATCCCTTATTCTTGACAGAAACCTAGTGATCCCATTGAAATCACGGATCACATTAAGCCCCAAAGTTTCAAAAGTTACCCTATATTTGAGAAAGTCTTACCCTAACACATATTAATTTGACTGTTCATTTATGTTAATCTAAGCTTAGTTTATGCTCAACTCTGTTAATCAGGCTTTTTGTCAATGGCTGAGACTTAGCCTCAACTTTTATATCTGTTAATAATCCTGATCCCTTCCCAGACTTACCCTAACCATTGACTACTCCCACATGAATGCACCACAATCATCTCAGACTTAACATGTGTTCATAAATGAAGACATTTTGCTTTTCTATTCTTGTCCTAAAATTTTATTCATCAAAATTGGGATGTAAAGACTTGAGCCAAAATAGCTACCTTGGACTATTAAGTAAATAAGACCTTGCTAATTTTGAGAAGTCCTGGTTAGGTATTTTGTAAAATGTGCCTCAGTTGGGATTTTTCAGATATTTTTCTCATGCATATACTTGAGTTATATATTTTTTGGAGGAGGATAGTAGAGATAAAGTGTAATTTTTATCACATCATATCAGGAGTACATACTGTTATCGTGATCTATCCCTGTTGATGTGAAACCTGATCATTTGGGTGAGGTGGTGCTTGTCAGGTTTCTCCTCTATAGTTATTCTTGTTTCCCTTTCCCATAGAATATTCTTGGGAATAAAATTATTACTAGTATACGCAATCCACTACCAGTGGTCGGCAAACTCATTAGTCAACAGAGCCAAATATCAACAGTACAAAAATTGAAATTTCTTTTGAGAGCCAAATTTTTTAAACTTAAACTATATAGGTAGGTACATTGTTATTAACTTAATTAGGGTACTCCTAAGGCTTAGGAAGAGCCACACTCAAGGG
>NW_005364225.1:290293-306145 GCF_000412655.1 Myotis brandtii
TTAATACTATAAAAAAGTTTACCATTTTACTAAAGCATTATAGAGAACTATTTATAAAAATAAAAATATCCATGTAAAATGGTACTATTTATATCCAGCTATACTTATGCAAAAAATTACACATTTTTATTTGGTGATGCAATATATATTTTTGTTAAGGTATAAGAAAAAGAAAACTTAAAGAAGTATTTCTTGCAAGCAAAATTGGGCTGTATAGAGTTTCCAGTCACTTATTAATATTTAATTTAGTGAAAATGTGAATTATCACAATCACAATCAATAAAACTTGATAATGGTTAGACAGATGTTAGGTTTATTCACTAACATTTTCTATAATATTACAATCTTTCATAATTTAGGAAACATGAGATAAGACTGAGATCTCAATCTTTGAATTGTTAACTAATTCCAACTAACAAACGTGGTGCGTTCTCAATCCTAGGTTTGAATCTGGGTGCCCATTAGTGAATTGAACACACATCTTTATGCACTATACAGCTGACAATACTCTGGTAGAGTTCATAGATCTTGGATTTCTGTATCTCACTGCTACAACTCAAACACAAAGGAAGAAAAGACCAAAAATGGAAGATGACTAGACAGCTTCTTTCTCTCAGCCAGGTTAGCTAGATTCTACTGTCTTTTTTTCTGTGGAAAATGGGAAAGATGGGACTATCTGGAGATACTTTTCAAACAAGACATAGTTTTGTGTTGGTTTTTATCACACCAATGTCAAGGGAGAAAGTCCATGTACAAAATGTTCTAAAAAACTCCAGTAAAAGAACAGTTCAAATATATAATTCCTTTAGTCCTCCTTTAGGATATCCAGCTGTATATCGCAGTTGGTTCCTTGCCTGATTAAACTTAGTGCTCTCCAGTTGTGGAGTGTGTGTGGGAGATGGAGGAGGATTGGTGGGAGGGGGTGAGCCCTATATTGTTACTAAGATTAGAATATGTGTCTAACACATTAATAATTGCTTAGTAGGTGTTTAATAATTTTTAAGTAATAATTTTACTTTCATTGGCATTGGCTTTTATCTCAGGGCTTTAATTTTACACATACCAATTTCACAGGTTTTGTTTTATTATTGGTGTTCATTCATCTATGTTAAAACTATTTTACGAAAATAAAAGTAATCAGAAGTAAATCAAACTAAAAATAACACTTGATTAGTCTTGTAAACATATCTCTGAAAATATACTTTTTGTAAGACAGGTTTTTTAAAATTCATAACCAAGGATATGTTTATTGATTTTAGAGAGAGAGGGGAAAGGAGAATGTTGTCCCATACACCAAAAAGGCTGCAGGTTTGCCCTATCTGGTTTGGCTCAGTGGATAGAGCGTCGGCCTGCGGACTCAAGGGTCCCAGGTTCGATTCCGGTCAAGGGCATGTGCCTTGGTTGCGGTCACATTCCCAGTAGGGAGTGTGCAGGAGGCAGCTGATCCATGTTTCTAACTTTCTATCCCTCTCCCTTCCTCTCTGTAAAAAAAAAAAAATCAATAAAATATATTTTAAAAAAAAGTTTTCAGGTTTGATTCCTAGTCAGGGCACATACCTAGGTCACAGATTTGATCCCCCATAGAGGTGCACAGGGGAGGCAACAATAGATGTTTCTCTCTCTCTCTCTCTCTCTCTCTCTCTCTCATCCTTTCCTTCTCTCTAAAATCAATAAATATATCTTTGGGTGTGAATTAAAAATAGTAAAATTCTTACAAAAATATATTTTTCATGGATATGTTTATAAGATTAACAGTGTTATTTTTCAGTTTGATTTACTTCTGAGTATCTTTGGAAAGTAGTTTTAACACAGTTGAATGAATACCATAATAAAACAAAACCTGTGAAATTGGTATGTGTAAAATTAAAGCCCCGTGATAAAAGCCAATGCCAATGAAAGTAAAATTATTACTTAAAAATTATTAAACACCTACTGAGCAATTATTAATGTGTTAGACACATATTCTAATCTTAGTAACAATATAGGGCTCACCCCCTCCCACCAATCCTCCTCCATCTCCAACACACACTCCACAACTGGAGAGCACTAAGTTTAATCAGGCAAGGAACCAACTGCGATATACAGCTGGATATCCTAAAGGAGGACTAAAGGAATTATATATTTGAACTGTTCTTTTACTGGAGTTTTTTATAACATGTTGTACATGGACTTTCTCCCTTGACAATGGTGTGATAAAAATCAACACAAAACTATGTCTTGTTTGAAAAGTATCTCCGGATAGTCCCATCTTTCCCATTTTCCACAGAAAAAAAGACAGTAGAATCTAGCTAACCTGGCTGAGAGAAAGAAGCTGTCTAGTCATCTTCCATTTTTGGTCTTTTCTTCCTTTGTGTTTGAGTTGTAGCAGTGAGATACAGAAATCCAAGATCTATGAACTCTACCAGAGTATTGTCAGCTGTATAGTGCATAAAGATGTGTGTTCAATTCACTAATGGGCACCCAGATTCAAACCTAGGATTGAGAACGCACCACGTTTGTTAGTTGGAATTAGTTAACAATTCAAAGATTGAGATCTCAGTCTTATCTCATGTTTCCTAAATTATGAAAGATTGTAATATTATAGAAAATGTTAGTGAATAAACCTAACATCTGTCTAACCATTATCAAGTTTTATTGATTGTGATTGTGATAATTCACATTTTCACTAAATTAAATATTAATAAGTGACTGGAAACTCTATACAGCCCAATTTTGCTTGCAAGAAATACTTCTTTAAGTTTTCTTTTTCTTATACCTTAACAAAAATATATATTGCATCACAAAATAAAAATGTGTAATTTTTTGCATAAGTATAGCTGGATATACATAGTACCATCTTATATGGATATTTTTATTTTTGTAAATAGTTCTCTATAATGCTTTAGTAAAATGGTAAACTTTTTTATAGTATTAAATACGCAGAATTGAGTACAAGTCACGCATGTTCAGCTTGGTTTTTCTCACTGTAAATATCCCCATATAAACAGCACCAAGAATATTACAACCACAAGGAAAGTATACTTCATTTCCATCTCACTTTAAGCCAAAAAATATCACTATCAAAATTTCTAATGCCATAGATTTGTGTTGCCTAGTTTTAAATATCACTAAATGTAATTAGATGGCATATATTATTTTTGTGTCTGGATTTTTTACTGGGATTACACTGCATCTATAGATGAATTTGCAGAGAATCTTATTACAATATAGAATCTTCAAATCCACAAATATTTTTTCAGAAATCTAGTGTTGTGCAAGAAAGTACCTCTAAGTTAGTAGCTGAAGATAATCATTTATTTTGCTTATTAATCTGCAATTAGATCAGGGCTTTGTGAAGACAGCTTGCTTTGCCTCAGTACAGCTTCGGCTGGGACCGCTCCCAAAATGGCTCGACCCCATTGCTGACAAGTTGTTGGACTGTCGGCTAAAGACACCCCAGAGGCTGTTGGCTCTGGGCCCCTTGGTCTTGCTCCCAGCAGCTAGATTCCAATGGCAAGTGTTCCAGGAGATAGGAACTAGGCTCTGCCAGGCTCTTAAGGCCCGAGCCTGGAAACGGGTGAAATACTACTTCTGCTGTATTCTATTGGTCAAAGCAGTCACATCAAGATGAAGAGGAGACATAAAATCACCTCTTAATGGGAAAAGTGTCAAATAATCTGTGGCCATTTTAATTCTTCATAGAGGTCTTCAGCATAGTTCTCCTAGATATTTAATTTATCCCTAGGCATGTAATATTTTGATGTTCTTGTAAATGATAAAATTCTGTTGAAAGGTTTTTTTTTCTAAGTGTCCATAGCTGATATGTGAAACTACGAGTGATTTTTTAAAATGATTTGCATTCAATGACCTTGATGGATATATGAACTAATTCTAAAATCTTTCCTATATTCTTTTTGGATTTTTAACATATAACATAATGTTACCTTTGAATAGTATATTTTTATTTCTTCTATTTCAATATATAATATATTTTAGATGTATAAAAATAGATGTGTTTTATTTAACCTATCATTACCTACCTCCCTTGAAGCTGTGCAAAATAGGCAGGTAAACATGGGCTAAAGCTAATACTTTCTTCCATCCTCATTAAGTATTTCTTCTACTATCCAGATACTATCCTAGCTGTAGTGGGAGAATCGTTACAAAAAGAAAAACAGGTCCTGTAAGACATTCATAGGAAGAAATCTGTAGATTGTATTATTTTAATGGTAATTTTCTAGTGCTTTGGGGAAGTTTGAATTTAACCTCTTTAGTGCATTTTTCACTGTGGGATGTAGAGTTGAATGTGCAGGCCTTTGGTGAACACATGTGATCTTTACTAAGTCTTTTTGTTTTGTTTTTCTGGAGGAAACAGAGCTGGTGGTGAGGCATCAATTCATCTATCACAGTAAGTGACATTCAGAGAAGAGGACCCCACTAACATCAGCCTTTCCTCATATTAACCCTGTGCTGATTCACTTTGTTATGCTACAGTTATTTTTTTTCTGTATATTACTCTTTCTCTCTGTTCGTAGAACACCAGTATTTCTCTACTTCTTGACACCAAATCCTATCAATTGTTTTTCTAATCAAGATTATATTTTTATGAACTGTTTTAGATTCACAGCAAAATTGAGAGGAAGGTACAGAGATTTCACATGCTGACATGCTTCCCTTCAATGACTCGCTGAAGAGGTTGGAACTATGGATGCACTTAGGTCTTTTGGCTACCAACAATAGCCTGTTAATATTTCAAATGACTTCTGGCCAGTATTTCTCAGTGGTTAGAGTATTGGCCCATGGACCTAGGGGTCACAGGTTTGATCCTGGTCAAGGGCATGTACCTTGGTTGTGGGTTGGATCCCCAGCCCTGGTCAGGGCATCTGTGGAAGGCAACCAGTCGATGTGTGTCTCTCTCCCCCCACCTCCCTCCCTTCCACTCTCTCTCTAAAGGTCAGTGGAAAAAATATCCTTGGGTGAAGACTTGTTTAAAATGATGTTAAATGGAATATTTAGGATAAATTCTTGATTACTCCCTTTGGAAGAGATAAAATGCTGCTCTGAAATTTCTCCTTCAATTTGTTCTACATTTGCAACCTTGTTTTCCACAAGGATAAGCAAGTATCATGTCCTATCATGTCCTCTGATTTGTATCTTTTGTAACACAAACATCTTTATAATAGGTGGTCAGTACATTTAGGCTGAATAAATACGATAGTGAAAAAAAAATTTATAAGGACTATGCAAAGTATTTCAAATATAAGATATACTGATAGTCTTGGGAGGCAGTTCACATCATTTGGTCATAGATGAGTATGTTATCTTTGAACTGAAAGAGAGAAAGGGATATAGGCTAAGAGCAAAACATCTGATACTTGTTTTTCTCACCCTTCCCCTTTTCAATATTCCAAATTAATGTTTGCTTTAGGTCCATCTCCATGGCTACACCTCAGGTGACCTGATTCTCTGGCTGCTGGTCAAGTTTCATGGTCTATAGTTTAATTCCTCTTTCATGTTAACACTGTGATTACTCAGTATTTTGGACTTCAGACTGTCTAATAAATCCTGGCTTAGGAACTACACTATAAGTAAGACTGAAAAACACCCCAGGCATGATGTTTTCTGAATTCAACTTATTAACTGGTTCACCAGGAAAGGTGAATTATGAAATTCATGCATTTAAAGAACCCTATTTTCTTTCTATATCAAAGAGGAGTGTCATTTCTCATGGCCTACCAGACATGTACATTCCATCAGTGCTGGGTAGGGTAATTTTAAGTGAAGAAGTAACAACATTTTAAGTTGGAGAAGTAACAACTTATTCTGCTCATTTAATGACTTGTGCTCTGTTTGGTTCAGGATAGAGGGGAGAGTCAGCCCAGCCAGAACCAAGCACATTTTTCTACAATATATTCTACGATTCTCTTGAACTAGTAATGATAGTGATTACTAAAATGCTTTGAACAAAGACACAGATAAACTATCATAATTTGTATAGTCATCAATTTGCATAGACTAACGCATGATTCCGTCAATTTAATAAATACTGGAGTTTTGTGTAAAGCAAATTTTTAAAAAGTGAGTTAATTTAAATAAAACATTAAATAATAATACAATTTATAGGGATGTAACAAAATGGTAAAAATGCTACTCAAGTAAATGATGTTTGGAAAACTCAGCCATCACTATTATCTATCTTCTTCCACCAAATAAAAAAATCCCTCTACCTATATTGATTGTTTCCCAGAGCCTTCACACTAGGTTAAGTCTCTATACACAGACTCTGAGGACTCTGTACTTTCCTCTCCGGAACTTCACCCAGCTTCTCCTTACTGATATGATGACTTCCTTCTTCTTTAGATTCTATGCATGTGTCAAATAGTGTTACATCTGTCTTAAACTCCACTCATTTCTGCCTTAATAACTGGTCTATGGCATACTTTAATATCTACTAAATGAAGAAATAGAAGAATAATTCATGTTTCACAGGGTTTCAATCATGGAAAAGACAAAGAGTGTAAAAAATAGACTTAAGCAATAGATAATTAGCATTGAGCTTTAACCTATTACTCTGAGTCAATTATATGGCTGCTTTGTTATATGGATAGCAAAAGGTACTGTTAGTGGAATTTCTGGGTTTTTGCTGACACTTTTTGTTTCTAAGGAGATATCAGATATGCACATTAGTGGATTTCTGATACAAAAAAAATCTGTACCTGAATCTGTGTTATGAATAAGGGGCAACAGAAAACTAGATAGACTTTCAAAATAGAGTGAGAAGGCATTAGTATTCCCGGGAACGATTCAGGAGAACTTAATGAAGAGTTAAGTGGGTGATTAGGGTGAGAAGTGAGAAGGGGTAATACAGAAAAACAGAGGTATCATATGAAATCTCAAGCCAATGAACACTGCCAATAAGACTGTCCAACAATAATTTTAAACAATGGATATTCACCCTGAATTTAAAGGTTTTTCATTTCTGTAATGCCAAGCCATGATACACATTGAATACTTTTTTAAATTAAATTTTATTGACATAATAGGAGAATTAAAGAAAGGTACTGTCTATATCCAATAAACAACAATGGCAGCAAAGCCAGTATTACTGAAAGACTCATAAACAGAAATAATTTAGGCAAAGCTGAAACTTTGCAATGGCTAAGACACACATCCCCGCAATTAAAATCAGATATATGAATAAAAAATGTTCTAAAACTGCAAAATTAGAATTCCAGTCATTCTTATATAAGTATTAAGTGATAAGACAATCCAAGTGATACTTATACATGGAATTAGTAATTTAGTATTTTATGTGCATCTTCTTTATTTTTTAGGAATTGGAGGTACAAGTAAAGGGTTTTGTTTTTTTCCTAGCTATCAAGTTCAGTCCATTATATGAAAAGAGGAGAGAAGAAGATATTAAGATTCCTTTGGTTATGCGATTGGATAATCTTATCTAAAAATTTGATCAATGAGGTCAAACATAAGGACAGTTTTATAGCATACAGATAAGTATATGAACCTAGTTGACAAGTGAACAGTTAACAATGAATGGTGGGCCATATTTTAATATTACAAGAAATAAAAAATTAGTTGCTTATTTCCAAGGGAGTGTTTTGCAGTTTATTGATTTTTTTCCCCTTATTTACGGAAGTGATTTTGGAGATTTAGCAAATGTTAGAAAACCAGCCTGGAAAAACATATGCAGTTTAGTTAGTTATTTACTATGAGGAACAATGTGAAATGAGTAGACCTATCTTGAAAGCACCAAGTGCAGGGGAAAACAGAGATCACATAAATTCTCAAGCCAACAAACACTGATATTTGGGGCACAGTTTATAGGGAGTGGGAGAAGGAGGGAGAGCAGTGAAACTTTTAATTTTTACATGTGAATTTATCCACCCAGACTCTTAATACATTGAACACTAGCTTGAATTAAAGACTTACCATAAAATAATTCTAATTTATATCTTGGATTGAACTCACAAAAATATATATTTTAAATTATTATACTCAGATATCTTTTCTATAAATGATACCTCATGAGATAATCATTTATACTTGCTTTAATCTCAGCCCTACTCTCAAAAAAAATTATACAGTGAGGGAGAATTTAAAACAAGTCACAATTTTGTAAAAACCATTAGGCACAGAGAAACATTGATATCATGTTTAAAAATCCAAATATACTGCATTTTTCATTCAACATGGATTAAATTAATTTATTTTCAACTTTAATATTTTTCACATTCATATTTGTATTTTGGGTGGATTTCACAGTATGCTATATTAAATATTTATATCATTTTTTCTTTATATAAATCAAAATTATCAGCACTCCTTACTGATTTTACAAATGAAACTGCATGACTAATCAGAACATATTTAGAAAAGAAAAATGACTTGACACACAGCAGGAATATGCTCACCTGACAAGCCATCACTCTAAAATCTCTATTACCTCAATCAGAAAGTGGCTGAACAGTAAAAAATATGAGGACTTGGAGTCTATTACTCCCATAGCTGCAGTCTGACTTACAGAAAAAAAATCTCTTTTTTTCATCAGCCTTATAATATTGAAACTTCTAAAATAATTCCCTTATGAATAGTATTATTCCTTCATCTTGGAAAACAAAGACAAGACAGAGAAAATAAGAGATAGAAAAGGTGGAGGTATAAAAAGGGGAAAGAAAGGAGGAGTATAAAGGAAGAAATGAAAAATGAAGAATAAAAGGAGGGCAGGATCTCTCCACATACTGAGAACACAATAATAAAAGGCAATACTGTTAAAAAATGTCAAGGTTTGTGGTAATTTCTGAAGCCAACCAACAATCTTTTATATCTTTATCTTGCCTGATTGCTCTAGCTATGACTTGCAGTACTATCCTATATAATAAAACCCTAATATGCAAATTGACCGCACAGCAGAATGACCAGTTGCTATGATGTGCACTGACCACCGGGGGGCAGACACTCAATGCAGGAGCTGCCCCCTGGTGGTCAAGTGAACTCCCCAGGAGTAGTGCTGCTCAGTCAGAAGCTGGGCTCATAGCTGGCAAGTGCAGCGGCGTTGGTGGGAGCCTCTCCCACCTCCGCTGAAGGCAGGCAGTAAGGAGTGAGGGGTCCCGGACTGCAAGAGCCCCAGACTGCGAGGGGCATGTCTTCCTGCCTGCTTAGGACCCCACAGGGATCAGGCCCTAAGCAGGCAGGCAGACATCCTTCAAGGGGTACTGGACTGTGAGAGAGTGCATGCCAGGCTGAGCCCCCCTGCCCAGGTGCACGAATTTCATGCACCAGGCCTTTAGTGTTGAATAAGAGTAGAGATAGTGGCCACCCTACTTATACCCATTGCCAGAGAGATTTCCCACTCTACTTATATCTAAATGTTTTTCACCTGGTCCAAGCCACAGTAAATTGTTATCTGATTTACACTAAGCATTTTCTAATTTGTTTTTCTTTCGGAAATTACCATTTCCTAATATTCTTCTAAGAACTGTTAAAATTAACTTTAAAATGTAATTCAGTTTGTTGATTTGTCCTTCTCTATTTCTTGAAACTTTTTTTGTTTCAATCACTGTAAGCTCCATCCATATCCCACATCACCATTGTTTCCAGAACACATCAAACTCTTTTCTATCCCAGGGAATTCAGTATGTTCCCACCATCACAAATGCCCCTTCTTTCCCTTAAAACATCAGTACAAATATCATCTTTTTATGGGTACCTTCCCTGATATCCTATCTAAAAGAATACTATTTTTGTGGAGCAGTCACTCTTTAACATTATTCTATTAATGCAGCACCTGTGTAATAATGAACATAGATAGATACATACATATATACATAGATACCTACATGCATACATACATAGAAACATAGATAACTTTATATTGCTATCTGTTTACATGTTAATTATGTGTATTACCCAAGAGAATGAAAGCTACAGGATAAATAAAAAAATGGTTTGTCTTTTCCAACATTGAACCTTTAATGTCTAGTTGAAAGCCTGTTGTATACTAAATAGATAATGATAAATCCCTGCCTCATTGATTATTCATAGTGAAAAGTTTCCTTAAGTCCTTCCCTAGTAAAATAATACCTTCCAAATAGTGTCAGTTAGCACCTTTGTCAATCTATAGTGGAATACAATAGGTAATTTGGTGTCATTTTAAGGTAACCTAATTCAAGTATTTAAATAAAAATGTTCATGATATAGAGAAATTTATTTCATGCAATGTAATTGCACTGAATAGAAAAATCATCTTAAAGTAGCTGGCTAACACTTCTTAAACATTTCTTAAGATAGTGGTAGTATGAAAATCAATTCCCTTCATCACTGTTCAAGGTTCTCACTTCAAACCAAAATACTGTTATTTACGATTATCTGTAAATTAGTTGAAATATTTCATTATAAAGGCTATTTTAATTTTCTGACAATAACTATGGAAAAAATTAAACCAAGTAGAGAGCAATGAAGAAGTTTCAAAATCACTTTAAAAATATTTTATTGATTTTTAGAGGGAGAAAAACATCCATGTGAGAGAGTAGCATAAAACGGTAACATAGATGGGCTGCCTTCTGCATACACCTCTCCAACCCCCACCCCCGGGGGTCAAGCCTGCATCGCGGGCATGTTCCCTAACCTGGAATCGAACCCTGGCAACCCTTCTCTGCATGGGAGAACTGCCAACCAACTGAGACACCAGCCAGGGCTGCAAATAGCTTTTGATTAAAATCATGTAAGGAAATACTTTGAAAATTTGAACATATGCAAATCAGCAAGTCCAGAAGATAAGCATCATAGGAAATTAAGGGAACAGGTAAGTGTCTTGCAGCACTTAATGTTATTCAGGAAAAAAAAAAGAAAATTGAAAACTCAGAAAGAAGCATAACATTGAAAAGAAACAGATCTGCAGTTTCATTTTTTTTATTGGGGAAACAAAGAAGTGTATGTAATGCTGCTATTAATAGGTAGAAAAATAATGCAAAGACATTAAGTACAAAAAACAAAATCTAACTAAATCTGTGTAGTTAGATTTAAACAGAGTAAATACCATTTCATCTATTTCCAGTATTTGCCTTGTAATGCAATTACTGTGAGCAATAGAGTAGTCATTGTAGATATTAAAAATTTATATATATATACAAAATATAAACAGGAAATAACCCCTATAAATGAAGTCAATTTAGAAAGGTTTTAGAAAGTTACTGATGAGATAATACCAAATTTGCACTAAATGCCAACCTCCTGTGGTGAGTTTGAACACTAAAAAGCCTGAATCAAATTTCAAATCATATTAAATTGAGAAGAACACTGACCTGGACAGGTATAAAAGTAACTCTAAGGATAACAGATATGAGCAGAGGAGAACAAACTGAAATTCACAATGGAAAAGTACAACAAATTAACATATGAGGTGAAACACAATTTTAAATGAGGATAAAATAACAGTCAGAAAACTGAATAAGAAAGTATCCAAAGAAATATAAGTGAGATACAGTTAGATAAATGAGATATTGCATAAGAGAATAAATCAAAGGAAAAAAAGGGGGGGTGACTTGATTTTAAATTCACCTGGAGGCCAATATCTGCATAAAATACTTAATTGTTGTAATTTCTAAGATTAATTTTAAAAACTACTTAGCACAAATATTTATTTAATTTTTCCCACACAATTAAAATAAATGAAAAACATTGATTGTCTTCCCCTAAAAATAAGCACTATTGAATTTAGTACATACAATGAGAGAGTCTGAAAGTTTTCATAGGAGTGGCATGGCAAAGTGGAAGAGAAATCAGAAAATTTGCTCTCACCTCATTGTGGCAGAAGCTGGAACTAAATCAGTCTGGTTTTGTTTGTTTTCTTTTTTCAAAACCCAGATATCAGAGATTTATTTCCTAAAGTAGTACTAAGCTAGTAATCAGTACAGAAGAGAACAGAATTGATTGTAAAGAGATGAACACTCTATCAAGCCATGAAAAAAAAAACTAATTAAACGTCCAGTAAAAAATGAAAATAAAGATTTTATGTATATAATTATAAGCACATTATTTTTACATTCATCTAAGGTTAGTATATATAACCCTTATGGGAAATGAATTCATTTGAATAACATATTACAACCTAAGAAAAAGAGAAATTCTCTTTGTAATTCATCATGTACTATATATGTATATGTGTGTGTATATATAGAGGTTGATTCAGTATTTCATTAAAAGCACAAAATATGTCTACTCTTTATTATATGAGCATGCTCCAACAGTAAAATAATACTATTAGAACTATGTTTTTAGCACAAGACAAACAAATTTTAATTTTCTCTTAATGTGACTACTCTACATATATTTTAAGTGATGTAGAAAAAAGTGAGGGCACTAATCCTTTTATGACCATTAAAAACGTGAAAGCAATCTGTAAGAATGGGAGGGTGCTTGCCCTATGTACCTGGATAAGGTCCAGTTTGGGTAATTGCATTCCACCGGCCAAATTTCTCCCTCTAGTTTCCAGTCTGCAGAGCTGTTAAGCAGCTGCTGCAAATTATCCCAGTCATGGCTGCAATTTTGTGATGAAGAAAATGGCCCTTTATTTGAAGCTTTAATAAAAGTCAATAGTATTGGCAGTTGTCTTGGAAAAAATTCCGATACATGTCACACAATCTTCTTGTAAAGAACCCTAACCCATTCAACAACAAGGTTTAAAAACAATAATTAATTTTCCTGAATTAATTGTATTATATAATGAAAACATGTTTCTTTCAAGGCAAACAGTAGGAAAAACTAAACAAGTTGTTTTGAAAATATGGATGGTGATTGATAAGAATGATGCTAGATTCGCAGTATGATTGGCATAGATATCATCCTCAAGTCATGTAGAGTTAGAGTTGTAATAAGGCTTATCTAGTGTTTAGGTTTTGGTTTCATCTGTTTGGAAGAAATTAATTCAATACACATTTAAAACTGTTTCAACCAATAAAATAATTTGTATTTTCCCAAAGTGAATTTTCATTTTGTTTTTCTCTCCTCTATTTCTTATCTTCAGACTTGTATCTTTATACTCTTGTTTTTGCAAATATGTTCTCAATTCTTATCCAATTAAAATTTCTTTTTCTTACTGATCCCTCTTCCTCCTTGTTTTCTATCATAGAAATTGCTCAGATAAGAGAATTTCAAATCAACTAAATTTTTAAGTGTGTGTATATGATTTATGAAAAATATTATTCAGAAAACATGATTCTCAAGTTCTTTTGGAAAATTCAATTAAATAAATTATACATACAGCGTCCATTATTTACTTAATTCTTATTCATCTTTATAGTTCAAGTATCATGACCTTAGCGAAGAATTCTGATTCACCCACATATAGTTCAATTCAGATTCCTTTGTTATCTTCTACTACAGAAATCCTCTTCCTTTACTTACATTAAGGGATTTTCCTTGAATTTTTAATTTTACACATTTGTATAATTTTATCATTGCTTTTTGTGTTCCCTAGGTCTTAACTTCATGAAAACAGGACATTTAGTGTAAATTTCATAAGTATCCTTAGAGTTAATAAGTGACCTTTTGGGAAACATTGCTCTAATTCTATGTTGCTTTCACTTAAACCTTAGCATTTTACTTTATCTTTTGCATATATATTTAACTAGAAATTCATGCACTGGGGGTAGGGGGGTGTCCCTCAGCCCATCCTGAACCCTTTCCAATCTGGGACCTCTCGAGGGATGTCTGACTGCCGGTTTAGGCCCGATTCCCCGATCCCCCAATCCCTGTGTGGGATTGGGCCTAAACCGGCAGTTGGACATCCCTCTCACAATCCAAGACTGCTGGCTCCCAACCACTCACCTGCCTGCCTGATTGCCCCTAACCACTTCTGCCTGCCAGCCTGATCACACCCTAAACACTCCCTTGCCAGTCTGATGGACGCCTAACTGCTCCCCTGCCGGCCCGATTGCCCCTAACTGCCCTCCCCTGCAGGCCTGGTCTGCCCCAACTGCCCTCCCCGGCTGGCCTGGTCACCGCTAACTGCCCTCCCCTGCCAGCCATCTTGTGGCTGTGGGCACCGCCATCTTTGAAGGTATGGCAGTCAATTAGCATATTCCCTTCTTATTGGCTGTGGGTGCTGCCACCTTTGAGGGCGGGGCAGTCAATTAGCATGTTCCCTCCTTATTTGCTGTGGGCGCTGCCATCTTTGAGACAGTGTGAAGGTCAATTAGCATATTCCCTCCTTATTGGCTGTGGGTGCCATCTTTGAGACAGTGTGAGGGTCAATTAGCATATTCCCTCTTTATTAAATAGGATACTGAGCATTTAATAATTACTAAATACTGTATTAATTTATGTCACATGTAGTATTTATTTATCACAACAATCAAATGAACAATATTACTATTTTACAAGCTAGGAACAAATATTCAAATGTGGAAAACATTTTTCCACCTGGAAACTAACAGAACTAAATTTAAACTTATTTTTTTCTAAGTCTAAAAATCTATGTTCTTAGTGATTTTTCAAAATGTCTGTTATATTTTAATCTTTCTTGTCGAGTAACACTCCCTCCACGTTCTGGGTGGAGTAGGGTTCGATACCTGAAAGAGGAGCTGCACAGCAAATGAGAGAAAAAGACACGAGATAATTTTGGGGTGGTGCACAGCCCTGACCTTTGCTAGGACTTTCAAGCCCTGACCTTTACTAGGACTTTCAATGGCTACTAGCTTTTGGGGGGTCTCTGTCTAAACTCAGCTAGTGAAGACAATGAATGGACTCCGGCACTTTCTCTAGATTATATATTTATATGTTTCATACTTTGTCAAGTATGGAAAATATAAAATTATATCAAAGGAACAACATTGATATTAAGACACTCGGTTGGATTCTGGTTTGAAGTTTTGCAAACAATTTTTTCTTGTAAGTTTAGTTCCAATCAATGTGCATCTTTTGAAATTTCAAAAGCCAAGGAGCTGAATCCAATGTTTTAGCTATAGGCAAAAAAACAACCCTTCAAATTTCTCAGCAAAATATTGCAAAAGTACTGCCCTAACCGGTTTTGCTCAGTGGATAGCGCGTCGACCTGCGGACTCAAGGGTCCCAGGTTCGATTCTGGCTGAGGGCATGTACCTTGATTGCGGGCACATCCCCAGTAGGGAGTGTGCAGGAGGCAGCTGATCGATGTTTCTCTCTCATCAATGCTTCTAACTCTCTATCCCTTTCCCTTCCTCTCTGTAAAAAATCAATAAAATATTTTTTAAAAATATTTCAAAAGGACATATTAAGCCCTAGCTGGTTTGGCTCAGTGAATAAAGCATCGGCCTGCTGACTGCAAAGTCCCGGGTTGGATTCTGGTCAAGGGCACATGCCCAGGTTGTTGGCTCGATCCCCAGTGGGGGGTGTACAGGAGGCAGCCAACCAATGATTCTCTCATCATTGGTGTTTCTATCTCACTTTCCCTCTCCCTTCCTCTCTGATTAAAAAAAATAATAAAAATTAAAAAAATACATATCGAAAGAATGAAAGAAATCTCTCATTTATAATAAGAAAAGCATAATATGCTAATTAGACTGGATGTCCTTCCAGACGAACTTCTGGATGAAGTGGCATGGCAGGAGCTGAGGCAGAGACAGCCACCATGATGGCAGGGGCCGAGCCCCTTGCACGATTTCATGCATCCGGCCTCTAGTTCTTATCATTCAAAGGGTAAAGTGACAATGTCATTATTCATGGTAACCTCTGATATATATGATTATTGTATTACTAGAGGCCCGGTGCACAAAAATTTGTGCACTCGTCACTGGGAACTCAGGGGTGCCCAGCCCGGCCTGTGCCCTCTCACAGTCTGGGACCCCTCGGGAGATAACGACCTGCTGGCTTAGGCCTGCT
>NW_005364225.1:307050-323302 GCF_000412655.1 Myotis brandtii
TTTCTCTCTCATCGATGTTTCTAACTCTCTATCTTCTCTCTCTCCTCTCTGTAAAAAATCAATAAAATATTTTTAAAAAATATTTCAAAAGTACATATTGAGCCCTAGCTGGTTTGGCTCAGTGAATAGAGCATCGGCCTGCTGACTGCAAGGTCCTGGGTTGGATTCTGGTCAAGGGCACATGCCCAGGTTGTTGGCTCGATCCCCAGTGGGGGGCGTGCAGGAGGCAGCCAACCAATGATTCTCTCTCATCATTGGTGTTTCTATCTCACTGTCCCTCTCCCTTCCTCTCTGATTAAAAAAAAAATAATAAAAATTAAAAAAAATACATATCGAAAGAATGAAAATCTCTCATCTATAATAATAAAAGCATAATATGCTAATTAGACTGGATATCCTTCCTGACGAACTTCTGGATGAGGCAGCCACCATGGTGGCAGGGGCTGAGCCCCTTGCACGATTTCATGCATCGGGCCTCTAGTTCTTATCATTCAAAGGGTAAAGTGACAATGTCATTATTCATGGTAACCTCTGATATATATGATTATTGTATTCTATGCTGATGCTAGAACTTGAGGATGTAGGTTGGTCACTGGGAACTCACACAGTGATTCAATGGTTTTCAAATACACTGACAGTTAATTTGCATATACTCACTGATTAGCCAATGAAAAGGGTAGCGGTCGTACGCCAATTACCATGTTTCTCTTTTATTAGTGTAGATTGTATTCTATGCTGATGCTAGAACTTGAGGATGTAGGTTGGTCACTGGGAACTCACACAGTGATTCAATGGTTTTCAAATACAGGCAGATCCCCAAACCAATTTAGCAGGAATCTGAGGATGGGAACCAGACATTGTCCCAAGGAGGAAAGTAACCACAGCTATGGCTCCTTCTTAGAACAAGATATGGGAATAGGGGGAAAGGCTAGATTTAAGATACTTCTATCTTTTTCTATTCTACTCATCTACACTAAATCTAATCACGTATTTAGTCCCTTAATTAATGCTTCTTACAAATGTGTCCCTTCACTGAGTCTTGTTTATAACATGAAGATACAGATTTGTCTGCAACCCTAATTATAGAGGAATCCATTGTCATGCCTACACTTAATTTCTCTCACAAGCAAGGAGTCTGAGCCAGATTTTCTTATCTTTCCATTCCTCTCCTAATCTGTTTTTCTGAACTTACCTGAAAAAAAAAAACATTGTTGGACTCAGCTCATTTACTATATATACCTTCTACCCCATTTTATTTTTCACAAAAACACCTGCTTATAAATGTTTTCTCAAAATGATTTATGTATCTATATCTGGGTTTATAATATTTCTTTGTATCTTAGGCCTATGCATCATTGAAAGAGACTTTACTCCCCAATGGACAATTCATTTAGCACAGAAGCTCACAGTCCTTGACTTGCTCGATTTTTATAATCTTTAACTTCCTTCCTCAACTCTACACTTAATTTTTATTTTGTCATCATAGAAAATTGCTCTTCCTCTTATACTAGAATTTTAAAATAGCATTATCTATCTAGATACCTACATTCTTTCAGATTATTAATTTCTTACTCCCACTAAACATGCCCTTCAAACTCACTGAAAACAGTACTTACTTGTTTCCCAATTTATCACTACATACTGGCTTCCTACAACATTCAATAATTTTTCAATTTACTCTGGAACCTATAATCCATCACCTGGAATACCTTGTTTCCATCCCTAGACTTTGAACACTTTTTTTTTTTTACAGTTTATCATGACTTCCAGTTTGTGCATCAGAAAGATCCCCTTCAAAAATTTGTCAAGGGTAGCTTTTCTCAGCACTTCAGAAATAAGAAAAATATCAAGCAAAGACAAACCCGTCTTTGTTGGCATGGTGGAGGGAAAGCCTACAAATATCTATTCCATAATTGCTTTGCTCTCACAAACACAACCCTTATCACATCACCAAAGTGTAATCTGCTATTAGCGTTAGGGTTATATATGTCATTATTTTTTCTGTAGCTATATTAAAATATTAATACACATTAGTTAAGACAGACAGATAGATTCACAGACAATATAGACCCATATAATTGTTGAATGAGTACATGAATGGATACAGTAGGGATGGATGAAAAATAAGCCTGCTAAATCATTTTCATTTTATCTTCTAAGCAGGAGAATTCTTCATATAGTAAACTGACACAATTTTATCAACAAATAAATTGCAATAGAGGCCTGCTGATTCAAAAGATTTGAAATATATTTAAACTATTTCTATTGTGATTCAACTAAATTTTGAAAAAATCTAGCATTTCTGTGATAACAAGAAAATATGAGCACTGCCTAGATATTACATGATGTAATTACTTATTAATGGTAATGTTATGATGGCTATCATTTTAAGCAGGGAATATTTTTAGAGCTGCAAACTGAAATATTTACATATAAAATGATATGAAGTCTTGGATTTGCTTCCAAATAATATGGAGCAGGCAGAGTGGATAGGAAAATAAAAGAGAAAAAATGTCTGAATTTGATGATTATTGAATCTTTGTGATGGTATAATGAAGTTCATTAATGTATTTTTTTTTCTCCTTTGATATAGATTGAAATTTCCCATAACAAAGTATTAAAAAGCACACTTTTATAAAACAAATGTTTAAGTAATCTTTTATGGAACTTTTGAAATGCATTGAAATAATTGCAAAACTAATAAGATATCTTTGAAAAATATGAGTAACTATCATAAATCAATTCCTGCTATCAAATATTCAAAACAAAAAAATAATCATATGAGATACTTATTAAAGTGAGGATTTGTGTGTTTTTTTTCCTGTGTCTGTGATACATTAGAATTGGCTTTCAACCCAAAGACACTGACATAGCCCTCTTTTGTATCAATCACAAGTCAGTGACAAATTTGCCTGCAGAAAGTGCAAGAATTAGGACACTGTAGTACTATAAATTGAAAAAGAGAGAACAACTTATTTGTATAAAACTCTCCTTGAAATATTACTGCTCTTGCACATTAAGGTTGATGACAATAGTATGTTACAAAAATAAACTTTAAACTAAAATTAACTTCAATGTGATTCTGGAAGACATGTCTTGTTATAGTTGGGTCATGCATCTAGCACATAAAATAAATTGGGACAGGATGAATAAAAATCAGCAAATAAAATGAGAACTTGGACACAATTTTTCTTTCTATGTCCCTTCTATCTCTCTCTCTGTCTCTCTCTCTATCTCACTGGGCTCCAGCTTAATTGATATAAAAACTAATTATACTCCACAGCAATTTTATTTTACTGGGTGCACAGAAAAGGGGGTCAGCAAGGGGGCAGATCAAGAATAATTATAATCTATCCCTATTCGCATACCTTTGCTTTTCTTGGTCAGAAAAAATTCCTGGTCTCTGAATTAATATGAGAAAGGGAATTCATGAGAACACAATAAACACACTATTTGTACTTCGTGGACTATGTTCAGAGAACACAATATCAATATTCAAAAGTAGGAGGTCACCAAGTTACCTTTTCTACACAAAGGTACCAACCATTTGGAGAGTTTTGTCCATTGTCAACTAACTATCTGAAATTTCCAAAGAGGTGTGTACACATACAAACATATGCACCAAAGCTGCTTTTTTGCTTACAATAAGTAGAAAGTAGGTGAAAATTTAATCTAGTAAAAAATTTAAGATAAGTACCTTTAGCATTATATAATAGCCATGGGATAAGTTTATTTTTAAAGTTAGCAAAGATTTATGAAAATAGTCAGTATTCTTCAAACATTAAGGTTAACAAAACAGCAAAAAACACTAAATTGTGCTTAAATCTTTAAGGCTGACCAAGCAGACTGGTATTAATATGTGAGAGCCAACATACCAGCTGATAGAAAGTATGACAATATATGATTTAATAGAAGGGATTTATTTTTATTATGGCAAGAACAGCTTTTTTGCTTAAAATAAGTAGAAAGTAGGTGAAAATTTAATCTAGTAAAAAATTTAAAATAAGTATCTTTAGCATTATATAATAGCCATGGGATAATTTTATTTTTAAAGTTAGAAAAGATTTATGAAAATACTCAGTATTCTTCAAACATTAAGGTTAACAAAACAGCAAAAAAACCCCACTAAACTGTGCTTAAATCTTTAAGGCTGACCAAGCAGACTGGTATTAATATGTGAGAGCCAACATACCAGCTGATAGAAAGTATGACAATATATGATTTAATAGAAGGGATTTATTTTTATTATGGCAAGAACACTAACATGAAATTTACCCACATTTACTTTAAACTTAACACATTTTAAGTGTTCATTATAGTTTTGTTAACTATGAGCACTATGTTGTAAAGCAGACCTCTAGAACTGACTCATCTTATAAAACTAAAATATTGTACCCATTGAATAATAATTCCTCATTCCCCTTTCTCCATGGTTCCTAGCAACCAATATTCTACTCTTTGCTTCAAGAGATATCTCATATAAGTGGAATCATGTAGTATTTGTCCTTTTGTGACTAGCTTATCACTGAGTCCTCCAGTCTCATCCATGCTGTTGCATATGGCAGGATATCCTTCTATTTTAAGGCTGAATTATATTCTATTGTACATACTAGTATATGCTGTAGTTTCTTTACCCATTCATCTGTCAATGGACATTTAAGTTGTTTCCCTATCTTGGATCTTATGAATAGAGCTGCAATAAACATGAGAGTGCAAATATCCCTTTAATATCCTGATTTAACTTTTTGTATATACACTCAAAGGTAGAAGTGCTGCATTATATGATTGTGTCATCCGTTCTTTCTTTCTTTCTTTCTTTCTTTCTTTCTTTCTTTCTTTCTTTCTTTCTTTCTTTCTTTTCTTTCTTTCTTTCTTTCTTTCATATGGCAGGATATCCTTCTATTTTAAGGCTGAATTATATTCTTTGTACATACTAGTATATGCTGTAGTTTCTTTACCCATTCATCTGTCAGTGGGCATTTAAGTTGTGTCCCTATCTTGGCTCTTAAGAATAGAGCTTCAATAAACATGAGAGTGCAAATATCCCTTTAATATCTTGATTTAACTTTTTGTATATACACTCAAAGGTAGAAAGTACATTACTTTTTCCATGGTGGCTATACCAATTTACATTCCTCCAAGATAATATAAATTTTCCAATTTCTCCACATCCTCAACATCTGTCTTTTGTTTTATTGAGAATAGACATCCTAATATAGGTGTGAGGTGATATTTCACTGTGGTTTGATTTATATTTCTCTATTTAGTAGTGATGCTAAGTATTTTCCTAGGAAGTACATTACTTTTTCCATGGTGGCTATACCAATTTACATTCCTCCAAGATAATCTAAATTTTCCAATTTCTCCACATCCTCAACATCTGTCTTTTGTTTTATTGAGAATAGACATCCTAATATAGGTGTGAGGTGATATTTCACTGTGGTTTGATTTATATTTCTCTATTTAGTAGTGATGCTAAGTATTTTCATATGCCTGTTGTCCATTTGTATGTCTTTGGATAAATATCTTTTAAGTCTTTTGCCCAATTTTTAATCTAAAAATATGTTTTTGTTATTGGGTTATAGGAATTCCTTATATATCTTATATATTAACTTCCTATCAGATATAGGGTTTGCAAATATTTTCTCCTACTCTGTATTGATTTTAAAATGTTTATTGTTTCCATTGCTGTGCAGAAACTTTTTAGTTTGATATAATCCACTTGTCCATTTTTGTTTTTGTTACCTATGTTTGGTGTCATATCCAAGAAGTCATTGCCTAAAAAAATGTCAAGATGCTCTCCCCCTATGTTTTCTTCTGGGAGTTTTATAGTTTCAGATCTTATATTGGAATATTTAATCAATTTTGAGTTGATTTTTATATATGGTATAAGATATTGATTTTAATTTAATTCTTTTGCATATGGGTATCCATTTTTCATTTTCCTTCCTCAATTGTGTATGCTGGGTGCCTTTGATCAATTGAATATATATGTGTGAGTTTATTTCCAGAATTTTGCTTGTGTTCCTTTAGTCTATATGTTGATCTTGATGCTATTACCATACTGTTTTGATTACAATAGCTTTGTTACATAGTTTGAAGTCAAGAAGTGTCATGCTACCAGTTATGTTCTTTCCCATGATTACTTTGGCTCTTTGGGACTTTTGTGGTTCCATATAAATTGCAAGACTGTTGTTATTGTTTTGTTTTGCTTTTTGTGGGATTTTTGTTTGTGTGCTTGTTTTGTTTTTTATTCCTTACTCAAGGACATGTTCTTTGATTTTTAGAAAGAAGAGAAGAGAAGAGAAGAGAAGAGAAGAGAAGAGAAGAGAAGAGAAAGAAACATTGATCAGTTGCCTTCCATACTCACCCTGACTGGGGATCGAATCTGCAACCTAGGTATGCGCTCTGACCAGGAAATGAAATGAACCCATGACTTTTTGGTGTACAGAACAATGCTCCATCCAACTGAGCCACGTGGGTCAGGGTGTAAGACATCTTCGTGCATATGTAAAAAATGCCATTGGGATTTAGAGTGGGAAGGTATTGAATCTGTAGATCAATTTGAGTAGTAGGGCATTTAAAAAGTATTAAGTTTCCAAATACTTGAACACATAACGTCTTCACATTTTTTTGCATCTTTTTAAAATTTCACCATTGTTTCATAGTTTTCAGTATACAAGTCTTTCACCCTTTTGGTTGTTTATTCTGATGTAGTTTATTCTTTTTGTTGCTACTGTTTATTTGCTTTATTGATAGTTTGTTTTAAGTGATTTTTGTATGTTGATTGCACAGCCCACAATTTTACTACAACCATCTTGCTTACATCATCCCAGTAATGTTTTTGATTTATACCTTCTAAAGCCTTTACGTGTTCACATGGCTCAGAATAAATTATCAAATCTAGCCTACCATAACTTCTGAATCCCTGATGTCCATCAAGGCAACACAACCAGTCGGCTAGAAAGATAGAAAAAAGGGAATATTCTGTTATCTATTGACTTAATGCTACCCTACAATTTTGTTATTAAAATATCAATAAATCCTTCAAAATATTGTGGGCAAGGAATTCAGGAAGGACTCTGCTGGCCAATTTATCTCTCACTGAAGTGGCATTAGCTATAGCAGCGGGGGCTAGGCCAACCAATTACATGTTGGGTTCCACTCTCGTGTGTCTTGATTTCTGGGAATTGGCATGATGTTACACTCTCTGGGTTTTATTGGTAAAAGCATCCTTAGGCCACTTCAGAATCAAGGGAAGGGTAAAATAATCTCACTTTTCAATAGGATAAATGCTAAAGAATGAACAGCCCTCTTTGGTCCACCACAGAAAATAGAGGGACCATTTCCTTAAAAAAAAATAAATTTGAAAGGCAAGGTTTTGAAAATGGCAAGGAATATTCCCATGAAATACAGTTTTATCAATGTTTTTTAGATGATATACGACCTAGATGCCTCCTTTAAATTTGAGAGACTCGCTGATGCTGCAGGAAATGCTGCCTTGTGGTAGCACAGGACTAAGTTCATGTTCAGGAATTGCTCCCAGAGCAAACTCCCTCCATGGGGCAGATCACATCCAACCAGGAGAGTGGAATACAAAGTGTCTTTCTTTACTCCAATCTGAGATGATGCTGAGTTGCCATTTCAGCTCCAGAGTTCCTTGTGGGACTACTTTGCAGCTCAAATGCTCCCTCTGCCCACACCTGCTTCCAGCTTTTTCCTCTAACTCACTGGCGGTATTTTTTTAGAGTAATTGGAAAGAACAAACAAACAAATGAACAAACAACCAGAAACTTCTCTAACAAATAATGCATTGGTATATTTCCTGAGTAACAACTGACTCTTCTATATATGATAAATGGCTTTGCAGCAATCTATTAATCATAAAACATGGATCTTTATTATTTGTGATTTTAAGACAAAGCATACTGTGTGTGTGTGTGTGTGTGTGTGTGTGTGTGTGTGTGTGTGTGTATTATACTTTTGAGTTGCTAATAGAATTGATCACAAGGAAGAGTTTTATTTGAAATGATGCATGTAGTTATTTTTATTATTTTTCAGTTTCCTTAAGAAGTATATACTGACCTAAAGTCATAATGAGACTGAAGGGCTATTCATTTTGAGTGTTTTCAGAGTGACATAAAAAAATATAAATTCTTCAACGAGACATTTTCTTCTCTGAAGTTCAAACACATTACATTGTCATTATTTATAATACTCTGCTCTTTCACTGTCTATTTTGAAGGAATTGGGGCTTATCTAAAAACAGAATTCCCACGGTTAAGCATTTTAAAAGTACAAAAGAGAAAATGGCAATCAGAACTCTGGGGTCCCGGGAGCTGCAAATCGCATTGATTTTAAGATTAAAGATATGAGATTGAATGAGTCTAAAGTAACGCAAATTTCATGCCAAGTTCAACCAGAACAAAGCCATTTTTCTCAGCTTGCAAAATAATAATCTCTACATATTTCTTCTCCTTATTCCACCTGCTTCAGCTCTTCCTAGGCCTTGAAAAAAACAAAAGTGCTGACAGACTGTGAGGCCACACAAAGTGATACTAAATATTTCATGCCCAAGGCAAAATGATTAGAATCATCATATTTGAAATTTTCAATCCCAGTCCTCTACCCATTGGCTCTCCATTTATATAACTTGCCTCATTTTCCAAAGGAGCCAAATAGAACTGCTTACTGCTTTCTGCACCTGCACAATTTCTTAAATGCTAGTGTCTGTCTCCTTTATTTCTGTGCTTTTGAACCTTTGGTATGAACTTTCCCCATATTTAGGACCTTTGCTGCTATCTACACACTCTCTTTTCAGGTGCCACTTTCTCTTAAAACATTACACATTCCTTAATATGTTAAAAAATAAAACCACCAATAAGCCTAAATTTATATGTCCAGTCCTAACTCACTTCTTCAATCCAATCCCACTTTTAAAATGTATCCAGCTACACCTCTTCCTGGACTGGCTTCTCCCATTCAACTTCAGTTCTGCTGTTTTTATCTGTGACTTCATTCTTCATTTTTGAGAGACAATGAACTCGGAATCAACATCCCACATTTTGGTTTAAATATCAACAAATACAAAAGATGAGAAAAAAAAGCAATGTATTAGAGCATTTCCACTAAATAACTCACCATTATCTCCAACCCACATGCCTCAAACGTGTCTTCAACTTTTCAATCACCACACCATAAGTGGTTTCCCTGTTATTATATCTATTTCAGTATCATCATTCTTATACATCAGCATCATTTTTCGTATTTCATATTTTGGCAAATCCCTTTCTTTCAACTATGACATCATTTTATTTATTTATTTATATTTTATTGATTTTTTACAGAGAGGAAGAGAGAGGGATAGAGAGTTAGAAACAGCGATGAGAGAGAAACATCGATCAGCTGCCTCCTGCACACTCCCTACTGGGGATGTGCCCACAACCAAGGTACATGCCCTTGACCGGAATCGAACCTGGGACCCTTCAGTCCGCAGGCTGACGCTCCATCCACTGAGCCAAACCGGTTAGGGCTATGTCATCATTTTAAATCAAACTCCCTAGCACCTCTTGTTTAGTTTGCTATTTACTTTAACCTAGGTTATATAATCTAGGGTACTTTAATGTATACCCACACCCGGGGTACTACATGTGAATCATTCAACAATATGAATTGAATTCCAATACTTTTAAGATTAAGATTAAGGTTGTATGTTCAGAACCAAAAAATAGTTATTGCAAAGATAGATGCAGTATTGAAGTCAAGTACCTTCTCCAAGAAAAAAAAAACACACACACATACACACAGTATGATAGCATGGTAAGTGCAGTGTGCTGGACACATAAAGAGAGGCTCATTTGTTATCAGCCTTTTTTCTGTAATTCATACAGAATATCCACATAGTGAGTATGTAATGTTTTTTTTACTGGTATACAATAACTACCATAATAAGAAATAGAATAAAAGGTTACAATGAAAATTATACTCCAGAGTATGACATTTTAAATACATTAAAATGACAGTTTGTGTGCAGGGCCCTTTAGATGGTAAAAATACATATTTTAAGAATCATGATTAAATTCCAGAAGCGCATCTATATATATATATAAAAGCCTAATATGCAAAGTGTCCCCTCAGGAGTTCGACCGACCAGGAGTTTGCTCGCTATGACATGTGCTGACCACCAGGGGGTGGTGCAGAATGAAGGAAGGCCCTGGCCAGCAGCTGGCAGCCAGGGAAGGGAGGCCCTGGCCAGCAGCCGGCAGCTGCTAGGGATCCTATCCATGCACGAATTTCGTGCACTGGGCCTCTAGTAGGTAATATAAAAATGTCAATTTGAACAAATATTTAAAGTACATATTTTCAGCCACTTAAAATGCCTGTTCTTCATGTGTGTATAATCATCCCAATTAATCAAGAACCATATGATAAGGTAGGCTATTTAATCTTACATTTACATGGATATTTGATTTTTCATGAATTCATATACTTTCCTTTGATCTTTACTTAAAGTTGAGTGAGCCATATCTGATCCATATATCTAATAGAATGATAGTTCATTATTTTTGTACTTAATATGATTTAATACATATGTATTGTTTTTCGTTCTCAGTCATATTAGTCATAACATACCACTCTTTCAATGTGATATCCCAATTCCTTTCAAGTTCAGAATGGGTGCCTTCCAAAAACTGCCTCAAAGCAATTGTATTATTGTTCACTGTCTCTAAAAAGAATTCATCAAACTCCTCCAGAAGTTGAATTAATTTATTTGAAGGGGAACTGCAAACTTTGAACTTTTATAGTCAGAAGTTACTGTAAGTCACTTTCCAAGAATCATTATTTAGATATATCAAATGATGTTCATCTTAAAGGATAGAGCTCAAATATCCTAGTTCAACTTTTCCAGTGTTTTTTTGTGGAAGTTCTGCACATCACACCTGCTGTTAAAAAGCCTTGGATGAGGTATACAGTACTGAACCCAGTGTTCCCAGGACGGGGCCTTCCTGCCTTAGGTTCTGGCACCTGCAAACCATTACTTGAGTTAATTAAGATAATTGTTTTCCAAAAGACTGCTTGGCCAAGAAAAAGTGAAGTCACAAGGGTAGCTTCCTTTTTTTGGCTTTATCTGTATACTGCTATTAGATATTAATAACAGTTCAAATAATTTGAAATTTATGACTGTATACCTTACTAAGGAGAGTTCTCCCACAGAGAAGAGCTGGCCAGTTATTCCTATGTTTCACTTCAAACTTCTTTATTATATTTTAGACTTGGAGGGTTATTAGACTCTTCCCTAAACAGGAGATATGTTCTAATTATCCATATAATATGTTTGTACAAAAATTTGGGACGATGGGAGATAAAAACAAACAATTTCAGTAGAATGACAGATATGAAGAATCATTACACAATCTTATAGATTACTTGAAAGAAATTCAGGATAATGTTTAAAATCTTGAGAGAAATTCAGGATAATGTTTAAAACCTAATAGGTATGTATATATCATACATATGAATTTTTATAGATTCATATTAATTTTTATAGCACTGAATTTATACTGATTTAATACCTTGGCAAAATTTTCAGCTGGCTCTGACAGAGTCTTTCCATTGTTTAATTATTTACTAATTTTCAAATTTATGTCAGAATCTTTTTTTAATTTATTCCCCACTATCCTCAGATTTACCCACATCCTTATTTTCAAAATCTACCAGACTTTCCACACCTAATACCTAACTAAAAACACATTTTTTATGAAGTCAATTTAATGAAATGAATGATATGATCATATTTGTAGTTTGGGAAATCTCTCTAATTTTACTATAAAAAGTGAGGTGGCAATTACCAAGTAAAGTTAAGAAGTGGCAGTAATGATGAAGAAATTACAGGAATTTTATATATTTCTAAGTGGTGATTTAGGAAAGTATTTTGGAGATCTATAGAATTTGGCAATAATATAAATGTATGAGAGAGAAGACAGAGATAGGGATATTCACATTTCTCTGTGATATAAATCATTGTGCCATAAGTGGAGGATGAATTTAATTGATGAATTTAGTAACTCATATTGATTTTAAAATCTTTATGATACATCAAAGTTAATACATGTAGTAGAGAGTGGAATTGTATATTACTGTGTGTGTATGTGTATGTATAGCAAGTGGTCACCCCCGAGGGGTCCCAGACTGCGAAAGGGCACAGGCCAGGCTGAGGGATCCCCTACCCCTGAGTGCACAAATTTTTGTGCACCAGGTCTCTAGTTTTATATATTTCTAAGTGGTGATTTAGAAAAGTATTTTGGAGAGCTATAGAATTTGGCAATAATATAAATGTGTGAGAGAGAAGACAGAGATGGGGATATTCACATTTCTCTATGATATAAATCATTGTGCCATAAGTGGAGGATGAATTTAATTGATGAATTTAGTAACTCATATTGATTTTAAAATCTTTATGATACATCAAAGTTAATACATGTAGTAGAGAGTGGAATTGTATATTACTGTGTGTGTATGTGTATGTATAGAAAGAGTGAGAGAGATCTAAATATATATACAACTATATTGATGAAATATAACATTACTGTATAGACAAAAAAGATTGGGATATTTATAAATATATGTGTATGAAGATATATACAACTATATATGAAGAAAGACATAGATCTAATATAATAAACCTTAAACTGAAATCAATATATGAAAGTTTCCAAGAAATTTCTAAAACAAACCTTAAATACAGTGCCCACTTTATAAAACCTTACACAAACTTTAATGAGTTAAGTATGGTTGTATAAATATATGTATAAATTTTATACAACCTTTTATGAGTTGTTATCAAAACCATAATTGGAATAATTATAAAAATAGATGCAAAAAATTTACAAAATTTAAAACCAGTAATGTATATAAGTAAAGCTAAAATTTAGCTAATATAATAAACCTTAACCTGAAATCTACATATGAAAGTTTCCAAGAAATTTCTAAAACTAAACTTAAATGCAGTACCCACTTTATAAAACCTTACACAAACTTTAATGAGTTAAGTATGGTTGTATAAATATATGTATAAATTTTATACAACCTTTTATGAGTTGTTATCAAAACCATAATTGGAATAATTATAAAAATAGATGCAAAAAATTTACAAAATTTAAAACCAGTAATGTATATAAGTAAAGCACATTATCATCATAAGGCCCTGGCCAGGTGGCTCAGTTGGCTACAGCGTTGTCTGGATACGCCAAAGTTGCGGGTCCTATCCCCAGTCAGGGCACATACAAGAATTAACCAACGAATTCATAAATACTGGAACAGCAAACCTCTCTCTCTCTCTCTCTCTCTCTCTCTCTCCCTCCCTCTCTCCCTCTCTCACTTGCTGTCAAAAAATCAATAAATTAAGAAATGATAGAAACAGAGAAAATCAAGTATATAGAAAACTTGTACAGCACTATCAATCTGAAGTAATGACATTTATAATATTTTATATTATTTCACCCAGAATCAGTGAATTATACATTATGTTCAATATTCGGATCATTTACCAAAATATTCTTGACTGTGAGACAAGGCTCAATGAATGACAACAATTCAAGTCATACAAAGTAAACATATATCTGACCACAATGTAATTGAATTAGAAATTAATAACAAGAAATTATATTAAAAAACATATATTTTAAAACTAAACAACACACTTATAAATAATCTATGGACCAAAGAAGATCTCAAAAGAAAAAAATAATACATATAGACTGAAAACAACTGGGAAAAAAATCAAAATTTTGGGACTTGACTAAATGCTTATATTAGAGATCAGTTTATACCTGAAGAACAAACAAACAATAGACCTAGAATAAAAATAAAAGAATATATTCTCCTTAAAGAAGAAAGATATGATAAATATCAGAATAGAAATGAATAACATCGAAAACAGCATGTGGGAATATAGTACCTCCCAATGCATTCTATGAGAGCATTACTCTAATCCCCAATCTAGATAACACATTAAAAGAAGATAACAAATCAATGTTCTTCATAAACAACTGCAAAATTTGTACTAAAATTGCATTGAATTTAATAAACAATACAGGAAAATGATAACCCAACTTATTTAAGTGTTGTTTATTGCAGTTTGCATGTTGGTTTAAAACTGAAAAAACAATCAAAATAAATCACTTATTACCAAATTTTAAATTTTTGAGTATATATGAAGTCATGTTAATTGATGTAGAATATCATTTGATAATATTCAACATCTATTTTGGATGAAAAAATTTTAAGGAAACTAGGGATTGAAGGAAAATTATTCAACCTTAAATATGGCATCTACAAAAAAATCTACAACTAAGATCACATTTAATAGTTAAACACTGGATACTTTACTGATAAGATCAAGGCAAGAATGTCCACTTTTATTCAATGTTTCAATGAAATTCTATCCAATGCAAATAGGCACACACACACACACACACACACACACACACACACACATACATACAAACACATACAGAGTATGATGGAGATAAAGATAGCTATAGATACTTTAACTAGTATATTCAGAATGTATTTGTCATTTTTGTCATATAATATGTATATCATATTATGTCATATAAAACATCTGTATGACTCAAATTGTTTCCAAGCAGTGTTCTATCTATATTCACATATTTTTCTTACTAATTGGAATTAGTATAAGTAAAGATAATAACCATAATTTAAGATGCACTTAAAAATTCCTTGAAATTATGTATGATCTTTCTTCTAACAACTCTATAAGTATAGATGTAAATTTTGCCATGCTTAATTGATTTATATATACTACAAAATAATTGTTTCAATTTCAGATTTTTAATAAAAGTAATAAAAGTCCAAAAAATCTATATAAATTAAACTCTCTTAAAGGGAGAACAAAGAAAAATTACTAAATTCACAGCATTTATATACTTTCTTCTTTTTTAAACTACATTATTTAAGATAAACTTGCTGTATATGAAATCTCAGGGCTAAAGAAACAAACAACAAAAAATACCCTTTTTGGCTTCTTTGGAAAGCGGGTCAGAAATGTCATAAGTAACCAGTATGTTGCCAGAATTGAAAGGAGAAATCTCACTTGCTGTCTACCTCCTGGAAATGACAGGTGCCAGATTCTAGGCCTATTATATTACTGCTGAAACTCCAGAACAAAAGCAAATAAAATAATGTATTTAGTCTTCTTTGCAAAATGTGAGTACCTTTATTATAAAAGAAAGGAAATGTCAGGACTGAAGTGCTTGCTGTTGCCTCTTTGGCTACTGCAACTTTTAACCATTAGAGAAATAGCAGACTTATAAGAGCACACAGCACCCAAGGCAAGAGTTTGCTTCAAGGTTTCACTTTTGCCAAATTTGGAAAGGTCATCCTTTGTTTTCATCATTTTATAGTTTGCACTAATAATTTTAAAGAAAGCATTTAATAGTTATTAATGATAAGCTAAGTTCAATGTGGTTCCACATTGAATCTTTCCTTTATTCTTTATTATATAACTAGAGGCCGGATGCACAAAATTCATGCAGGAGAGGGGAGTTTCTCAGCCCAGCCTGTGCCCTCTAGCAGTCCAGGACCCCTTGGGGGATGTCTGCCTGCCAGCTTAGGCAAGCTCCCAGGGATAGGGCTTAAGACAGTAGTTGGACATCCCTCTCCCATTCCAGGAACCCTCGCTCCTTACTGCCCACCTGCTTGCTGCTCCTTACTACTTGGCTCGCTGCTCCTTAGTGCTGCCGCGGAGGTGGGAGAGGATCCTGCCACAGCCTCTGCACTCACCAGCCATGAGCCCGGCTTCTGGCTGAGTGGTAATCCCCCTGTGGGAGCGCACTGACCACCAAGGGGCAGCTCCTGCACTGAGCGTCTGCCCCCTGGTGGTCAGTGCACATTATAGCAAATGGTCATTCTGGGTGTTCTGCCGTAAGGGTCGCTTAGGCTTTTATTATATAGACTAGAGGCCCAGTGCACAAAAATTTGTGCACTCGGGGAGGTGGGGAGGGGGGTCCCCCAGCCCGGCCTGTGCCCTCTTGCAGTCTGGGACCCCTCAGGAATAACGACCTGCTGGCTTAGGCCTGCTCCCGGGTGGCAGAGGGCAGGCCCAATCCCTAAGTGCAGCCCCTGGTCAGGCTCAGAGCAGGGCTGATTGGGGAGTTGGGGCGCCGCCCCGTCATGCACAGAGCAGGGCGGATCGGGAGGTTGCGATGCCCCCCTCAGTCACGCTCAGGGT
>NW_005364225.1:323711-346538 GCF_000412655.1 Myotis brandtii
TTGGGGAGCTCCCCCTATCAGGCACAGAGCAGGGCAGATCAGGGGGTTGGGGTGCCTTCCCCTGTCACGAACAGAGTAGGGCGGATAGGGAGGTTGTGGCCCCGCCCCCTGTCACACACAGAGCCGCAGGGCGATCAGGGGGTTTGGGCGCTGCCCCCTGTCACGCTGATCCCGGTTCCGGGAGCCTCGCTGCTCCGCTGATCCCGGTGCTGGGAGGCATATTACCCTTTTACTATATAGAATAGAGGCCTGGTGCATGGGTGGGGGCTGGCTGGTTTGCCCTGAAGGGTGTCCTGGATCAGGGTGGGGGTCCCCACTGGGGTGCCTGGCCAGTCTGGCTGAGGGGCTGAGGGCTGTTTTCCGGAAGCGGGTGACTGAATCTCCCAACCGCTCCTTGTTTTCTTTTTTTTTTATTCTGGGCCAGCTTTAGCTCCGAGGCCTCGGCTGCTGAAAATATCGATACAATGTTGAGGTCTGGCTGGCTTTCAGTCCAGCTGGTTTCTGGGGTTTTGTTTAGCTTCTTATTTGCAATATAGTATATAGTTGCTTAGACTTGCAGCTGAGAGGCTGGCAAGTTAGGCGGGGAACGTTGGAGTCTGCAGTCACTGAAGCAAGCAAGCAAGCCTCCCTGCTCGCTTCAGTGCATGGCTGCCGGCCTCCATCTTGGCTAATGCTGATTAGCCAATGGGAAGGGTAGCGGTCGTACGCCAATTACCATGTTTCTCTTTTATTAGTGTAGATATGTAATAGTTGTTTTATATAAATTTTAGTTTTACTTTAAACAAGTGAAGTTAATGTAAATATTTGCATGCATTTTTGGTATATGTTTCTGTTTAGGTTTTGTATTTGGCCCTACTTAAATGCTAGCTTAAAAATATCCCTAATAACATACTTTAAGAACTGTAATCTAAGACATTAAAATAAAATAATACAAGTGTCTAAACGATTAATAGGATGTGAAGTATACTAAAAGCTCTAAGTTCAATTAAGCCAAAAATGTTTATTTAATTCAAAATGAATGCAATGAATAAGGCATTATCCAGAAATGAATATCATTACCTTTCTGGAAATTTATGTTTGCATTAAAATTAACTTTTGACAGGAATAATTTAGAATCTTATTGCTATTATCTATTGAATATTGACTAATCATTAGAAGCCTTAATATCAACTTTATTTACATTACCTCATGTAATCCTCTCTGTACCATCCTTGTTTAGTAGATATTCTTTCAGCAGATGATGAAAATGAGACTTAGAGGAGACAAGAAGGTGGACCAGTGTAAAAATCAAAAGCTAAGAATGCTGAAACTATGATTTACAATACTGATCCTTAGAAGTAGGGTCGGGAACTTTTTGCCCTTTTGCTTTATTTACTCGGTTTCTTCTTCAAAATAATTTTAACTTCTTATTCCTTCTTTCCTTTAGACTCCCTGATTCAGTTTCAAAATATTAAGTCATCCTTGATAATACTTTTTTTTTAAATCGTCACCCGAGGATATTTTTCCATTGATCTTTAGAGAGAGTGGGAGAGAGAGGGAGATACAGAGAGAAATATGATGTCAGAGAAAAGCATTGATTGTTTGCCTTCTGCATTTGCCCAACTAGGGCCCAGGCCAGGGAGGAGCCTGCAACTGAGCTATGTGCCCTTTCCCGGAATCCAACCTCAGAACCTGTTGGTCCACAGTCTGAGGCTCTCCACTGAACCAAACAGACTAAGACCTTGGTAATATTTTTCACCATGATGATTTCTCTAATCTTCTCTACTACTAAATCAGCCTTCATTTCCTTTCTACTTGACTACTGAGATGTCTTTCTAAATCATCCCTTGCATTTAATATTGTTTCTAGTTTATCCAACCCATGGTCTACATATATTAAAGCTTGATTTGGTCATTTCTACACACACACACACACACACACTATATATATATATTCCTTTTGATGTAAGAGACAAAGTAAATAATGGGGGGAAGAAGTCAAGAGAAGATTGTGGAGGAGAAACAATATTGTAAAATGTTAACATATATATTTTGTCTGAGAAAGGGGAAGCTTGTTTTTTTATTCTGTGATACTATAGGTGTGAATAAATTATTGACATATAGTATGACTACACAATGTTTCTCATTGTCCTCTCTTATTACTACACTTAAAAATATTTTCAAACACTGTTTTCTGAACTTAGTATCCCTTATATTTCTTTTCTTATTTGTGTGTTTATCACAGTAAAGCTATATTGAACCTCATTTCTAGATAGTCCATCAGCATGGAGGTATAGACAGATTAAGAAAAACAAGGAGGGAAAATTAATGGTATTACACAAATTAAGAAAAGGAAGGAGGGAGAACTAATGGCATCACACAGGAATTTTACCTTGATTAGGAATAAAATCTCACATGGCCATTATGATATTTGCAAAGGGAGACACTTTTTGTAGAATTGATGATGATTAGGTGTCTTGGGAAAGAGAAGGAAACACTGATAGGATATGGGAAGAAAGGAACTGTCAACAACCTAATTTCTTCTACAGCAATCAAACGAGGGATTATTATATGCTCTATTTAGACTCTAAATTTTAGAGTGTTATCATTTTTTTAACAAAGAGTTTCAATCTCTCCTCTGCCTTAGATCTACCAGTGATTCCTTTTGGTAAAATCGAAATAGCCACCAAAAAAGGAAATTTGAATACACATTAGTTTTGCAATGAAACACCTAGGAATGTGACCATATAATTATTAGAATTTTCTTTTAAAAATCACCAGTGTTAAAATATTATTTGAAAATAAAAACACTTTAAGTAAAATATACAGGGCATGACAATGATCATAAGTTATATTGAATATTTATTTTATTATTTATTCTGCAAATAATAACATTTGGATATAGCATTTGAAAATTTAAATTTGTATGTGTGTGTAATTATGAGTTTGAAAAAATGAATAAATAATTTTTAATTACATTACAATATTTAGTAAACAAAAAAGTGTACTTAAAATATTGAAAAGTTTTGCCCTAACAGGTTTGGCTCAGTGGATAGAGCGTTGGCCTGCAGACTGAAAGGTCCCAGGTTCAATTCTGGTCAAGGGCATGTACCTTGATTGCGGGCACATTCCCAGTAGGAGGTGTGCAGGAGGCAGCTGATTGATGTTTCTCTCTCATCTCTCTATCCCTCTCCCTTCCTCTCTGTAAAAAAATCAATAAAATATATTTAAAAATATATATTGACAAGCTTTAAACAGATTTTCAAAAACTACCTGTATAAAATTACTGTGAAATATCAATTTTAGACAGCATATATCCAAGAAAGTAGTAATGTTGACAATTGGAAAGTATAGTCATAAAAAAATTCAACTCATCAAAAATTAATTTTAAAATGTTTATTGATAGTCTTTATTTTAAAGGGTTTTTTTTCCTTTTAGTAGAATTTGCCTGTTATTTTCCTTATACCTTTCACCTGTTAATCTCTGCTTTTCATCTATGACCAATATACCCAGTGGGATGTCTTACTAAACTTTTTCAATGCCCCTCACTTACACTGATTCTCTTCTTTGTCTTTTTGTTGTCCTTTTTATCTCTAAACTACTTACAGAATGTGTACACTAATCTGCTGAAAAGCAGAAATTAATATATTTGTTATCCCTATAGCAACCACTTTTTTAAAAGGGACAAAATGGCCCTAGCCGCTTTGGCTCAGTGGATAGAGAGTCAGCCTGCGGACTCAAGGGTCCCAGGTTCGATTCTGGCTGAGGGCATGTACCTTGGTTGCAGGCACATCCCCGGTGGGGGGTGTGCAAGAGGCAGCTGATGGATGTTTCTCTCTCATCGATGTTGCTGACTCTCTATCCCTCTCCCTTCCTCTCTGTAAAAAATCAATAAAATATATTTAAAAAAAAATAAAAAAAAAATAAAAAGGACAAATGTAAGTTACAAAGTTAATAGCTTAGTTGGAATGGAATTTTTAAAAAATACAGGATTAACTAAAAAAAGAAAGAATAACAAAAAAAGGCAGAAAAAATTACAAAAATGTAAATATTATTTGGGGCAAATAAGAAAAACTAGCAAGATGTTACATTTAAATCTAAATATACCTCTATTTGCATTAAATATGAATAGATTAACCATTTAATAAAAAGTCTGAGATTATCAGATAGGGAAGATTGCAAGCACTAAAATATGTGATGACTACAAAAGATACTCATTAAATACAGAAGCATAGACAAGTTGAAAATAAAAGAAAGGAAGATAATACCATGCAAATATTAAGCATAAGTGCCGGAGTCCATTCATTGTCTTCACTAGCTGAGTTTAGACAGAGACTCCCCCAAAAGCTAGTAGCCATTGAAAGTCCTAGTAAAGGTCAGGTCTGTGCACCACTCAGTTAATTTAGGTAATAATAGTTGAAGCATCCCCACCTTAGTTCCCTTAATTCCTTAGATAGTTATGTAGATCCTTGTTGATTATTGTTAATCAGTTACTCTGCCTGCACTCGGAAATCTATTGATAAGCTAATCAGTTACTCTGCCTACACTTGGAAATCTATTGATGAGTTAATCAGATACTTTTGTCTACTCCTGGAAATTGCTGATCTGTGTGTCATTGAAACTTCCTTACTCCAGATCAATAAAAGATTGGAGCAGCCTGAGCATGGGTGGAAGTCCTTCGGGACTTGCCCGCCTGGTCCCCCAATATTGCAAAATTATCTCGTGTCTTTTTCTCTCATTTGTTGTGCGGCTCCACTTTCAGATACGAGGGCCACAATGGGTTCTTAAACTGGACCGGAGGGCCTCTACACATAAGAACATTGGATTAATGAAATTTAAGAATAGGGTTAGAACCAACGGTTACCAGAATATTCTCATAAGGGTAAAAGAGCCGATTCACCTAGAAGCTAGGACAGTCTTAAATAAGATACAACCCATAAGAGCTTCAAAACGTATGAAGTAAAAATTGACAGAACTAAGGAGAGAAATAAAGAGATCCATCCTCTTTTGTAGTTGACATAACAAGTTGACAAAAGTCAGAAGTTGTAAGCAAAGATAGTACTTTTCATTCCTAGAAGATCATTCTGGCTACAGTGATGATAAGAGAGAAGAAATGGGACTCTTTAATTCAGGCAACTGTACAAATAAATTTGCTAATTGTTAATTACTAAAATTAGAAAAAATTGTAAAGGAATCAGGCTGGCAGCTGGATCAGGAATTCAATTTTGAACATGTTAAATTTGATATGCCTGTTAGACATTCATGTGACAACTGCTTCCATGGTTTACAATTCAGGGGGAAGAATGAAGTAAGTAGCATATGTTTGGTGTACATGTGCACGAGTATGGTATTTAAAGCCATGGGGGGAAATGACATAATCCAGAAGATGAGTGAATGTAAAGAAGAGAAAAGAATCTGATGGTTATGCAAGGAAGTGAACGTAAACAAGGATAGTGAACACCGGATAAAAATGAAAGTTAGGAGATGGTTATGAAGTTAATAGATTGCAAGTCTTGGTAGGGTTAAAAACTTTTAATGGGACTACTAGAAATAGTGGTGCAAATCAGAGGGTGTGTTAGTTTAGACCAGGGGTGGGCAAACTTTTTGACTCGAGGGCCACAATGGGTTCTTAAACTGGACCGGAGGGCCGGAACAAAAGCATGGATGGAGTGTTTGTGTGAACTAATATAAATTCAAAGTAAACATCATTACATAAAAGGGTACGCTCTTTTTTTTTTAGTTTTATTCATTTCAAACGGGCCGGATCCGGCCCGCAGGCCGTAGTTTGCCCACGGCTGGTTTAGACCAATATGCAAGATATTTATTATGGGAAATTCTTGAAAATGAAAAATGAAGAGGAAACTGGGGGAGGCTGCGGTAGTGATAGGATGACAATGCAGCTCTGACACATGCAAAATAGAAAAGGAAGGAAAAAATGGACAGGAGCATCATAGACTCCGGTGCCATTCTAAGAATATACAACTAAGGAGATGGGCAGTCTTCCTGCCGAAATTACTCTTCAGAGGAGTCCTACGACATTCCAGAGAGGGCCTGCCTGGGGATCCCTGCTATGCTCACTTACTGGGTTTGAGACAGTAACAGTTGGAGCCTTAGATCAATTATATTTTCTACGTTGGATATCAGAGAAGTTCATTTTCATGTTCACACCAAGAGGTGAAGATAAAAAATGAGTTTCTTAAAATTGAGGTTGTGTTGTAGTTAGATGCAGTGACAAGGTCGAAAATAGGCATGTGGGGTAGCTAAGAAAGAGTAGAAGAAGGGTGGAAGAGAAGGTCTTCCAAGGTAAGCTCAGGAAACTCAAAGGCCAAGTTATTGGAAGGATCACCAATAACAATATTAGAATTATAAAAGGTCTAACAGAAATAGTAAGGAGAAACAACAGTGAAGCAAGCAGCCAAATTTTTCAAGAAAGACCCTGAATATTATTTAGTTTTTATCAAAAGATATAATTTAATTAGATTGTCTGATTTCAAAGTTGGGGCTATTTAAAGGAGATTAAAGGATCAGTGTCCGGAAGGTCAGTAAAGCACTTGCAGGTCCAGCGGTGGGAAGGGAGAAGGGAGGTTTGTACAGGTTGATCTCTGAGGTGTGTAATAGTTTGAATTGCCTGGAAAACAGATCCTGAGGCAGAGAGCCCTGCTAAAGAAATGGGAAAAGAATAGGTTTGTGGTATTATGGAAGTAAAGAGCATGAAGAGTGCTCTAGGATATGTATTCCAGCAAAGAGACTTTGGGGCAGAAATGTGTATGCAATAGGCATATGGAGGAGGACTCTTGGGAAACTAACCTATAAAAAGTGAGGGAAAGCCCAGCTGGAGTGGCTCAGTGGTTGAGCATTGACCTATGAACCAGGAGATCAAGGTTCGATTCCCCATCAGGGCACATGCCCTGGTTGCAGGCTTGATCTCCAATAGGGGGTGTGCAAGAGGCAGCTGATCAATGATTCTCTCTCATCATTGATGTTTCTCTGTTTCTCTCTCTCTCTCTCTCTCTCTCTCTCTCTCTCTCTCTCTCCTTGGGAAGGAGAGATAGTTGAACTACCATGCACTTGCAACAGAGGCCACAATTGATCTTATAGGGAGCTCTGGAGCTGATATATGCCTTCAACAATCATCTCAAACTAATGCACGGTAGAGAGGGTAGGTCTTTGCAGAGAAAAACTGTTAGCTTAGGGAACACAAATCATTAAAATAGGCAGTAGACATAGCTCCCCATTGCTCCAGAGGGAAATACAATATCTATCCGACAAGGCCATTCACTTTACAAATATCATGGGTAGACTGGAACAAAGGATGTCAATACCTGTTCTCATAAGACTTGTAGAAATGTGAGAAACCAATAGAGGATTGTTTCCCAGAAGTAAGTAAAACCATGTGTAAGCTTTGGGCAGTGATGCTGGGTGAGGCCCTGGAGGGAGAAAATCCAAGCACATACCTGGCATAAGTATAAATTCCAGTCAAGATAAGTCACTGCCCCTTGCAGAGTATGAGTGCAATTCAACCAGTCCAACCAAAAAGTGGCTTTTTTTTGTCTCATGTTGTTCTCTTAAGTTGCCTCTGGCAGGATTGACAGAGATTCAGTAGCATCAGTGTGGAGATCAACCTTGGAGAGTGGCAACCCATGCTGCCAGGCCTATGCATACTCTCTATGTTCTGCCCCATTGGTCCCCTCTTAATAAGCTCATTTTTCAGCCATAGGTAGTTGTGTCCTTGATTGTTTAATGACCTTCCAATAGTGAATGTTCTGTAATAGTTTGTCCATGCCTTCTAAAGATCTTCATACTTCAAACCCATTCCCATAGGTCCATCCACATTCCTCGTTCACAGATTTTGTCTCAGATATCTTCCAATATTTCTCCTTCTAGAATCTAACCCAAGCAACAAAGCTATTTCCCACTGCCCATGTGTCTATGTATATTCTGACCTCAGAATACTTTCCTTTCCACCTAGTGTAGATAGACACAGTGCAGTTCCCAGGGTTCTACACATTGGGAAGATTTTGCCTGATCCCTGATTGTCCGGTCCACCTCTTTATGGGACTGAGGCCCAGAGCAGTACAATTTATCTTGTATACACATAATGAGACACTCCTTCTTTGACTCTAGTGGGGCCTTTTCTTCTCTGCCAGTTGGCATTAAGGCAACTCTCACATGACTAAGTGTTAGCTATGGGAAAGGTATTGTTGCATGAACAGTGGGTGATTTGGGGATGTGGCCAACTTCTTCATGAATTTCTATTGTACCCCCAGCTCTTATGCCAGATCATGGATATACCACACTCATAATGGATTAAATTTCAGTTGCCTGGAATTTTTATTTGTTGTGTCTGAGATGCAACATAATAAGTAGCTCTGACTGTATGGTTATTTGATATCCCATAATTAAGTTCTCCATCTTAATCAGGGTCCAGTAGCATATCAAGGCTGAGTTTTGAACTATGATTACCTTTTTGCTTCTTTACAACTCTAAATTCTTCTATTTTGTCTTGCCACAACCTGCATATGACATCTATATGCATCACACATACCTTTAGAGTCATAGATTCATCAAGGATATTCCCTAAGCTATGGACTACTTATGACACAGACTGGCCTACCGTGGAATTATTTGCTTCTCTGGGTCTTCTACAAAACTGATAAATTTAAGTACAACTTTGATAAATAGATTAGTGGTGTTTAAGCAAGTGTGGAATGTTCCACCTTCAGAATTCAGAGTTCCAGATGGCATTGTATTGTGTCTTATTGGGAGGGACTGAGAAATGCAATAAATACTTGTTATTGTTGCTGTTGTTTTTCTTTGGACACTGTGTTCTTGTACTCCCCATTACCTGCATGTCTAAACCTAAAATTTTATAGACTTTAAGACCTCAGTTCTCACCCTATCGAGTACGTGTCTATTACAAAAGACTCTAGGATACTTGCTATGCCTTGCTCATACAGCAAAATGTCATCATCTAACAATAATGTTAGATATAACATAGCCAACAATATAGCCAACCAATGTGATATATCTAGAATGTCTAAGTAGTTGAAGTCTTAGTACTAGCATATTACAGAGTATGAATGCAAATGTGTACTGCGAACGATGCCAAATGTACTAGGTTGAATAATGTCCCCCTAAAATTCATGTCTGCACTGAACATCAAAATATTACTTATTTGGAAATGAAATATTTGTAGATGTAATTAGTAAGTTAAAATGAGGTCCTAACTAGGCTAGAGTGAGCTCTAATCTAATGACTGCTGTGCTTATAAAAACAGACAACAGAGACACATGGGAACTGCATGTGAAGAGGGAGGCAGTGCTGGCGTGACTGCAGCTACAAGCCAAGCAAAGCTAAGGACTGCAGGAACCACCAGAAGCTGAGAGACAGGCATGGAACAGATTCTCCATGAAATTCTCATCCTTCAGAAAGAATCAACCCTCCTGGCATCTTGGTTTTAGACTCTGGTCTCCAGAGCTGGGAGAATACGTTTCTGTTGTTTTAAGCCACCCAGGTTGTGGTAGTTTGATAAAGAAGCCCCAGAAAGTTAATACACCATGTGGATGCAAATTGCTTCTGCTTCTTCTCAGTCACCTGATTGTGATGAGAAAGGACTCGGAGCCTTCAGAAAGAATCAACCCTCCTGGCATCTTGGTTTTAGACTCTGGTCTCCAGAGCTGGGAGAATACGTTTCTGTTGTTTTAAGCCACCCAGGTTGTGGTAGTTTGATAAAGAAGCCCCAGAAAGTTAATACACCATGTGGATGCAAATTGCTTCTGCTTCTTCTCAGTCACCTGATTGTGATGAGAAAGGACACAGTTGCCCAATTAATGGCTGTATATGAACTATAGGAATCTGAGTTAATAATACTCTCTAGTGTAGCCGGGACTGCGATTGAGGCTATTGCCAGTATTTGTTTGAATTTGTGATAGTACACTTTCATCTGCCGGGATATATCTGAAGTTTGTTGGTACCAGACTAGTGAATGAAGGGAATATAATGAGACCACAATTTCAGCATCCTTCAGGTCTAAAAATTGGCTCTATATCCCTCCCATTCACTCCAGGAAATTATATTGCTCTTGATTTATTGTCTTTCTGACAAGGGGGTTAGTCTCTGAGGCTTGCACTTGGCTTTTTCTATGGGATTTCTTACCTCACAGATCAAGGCAGCAATTTGGGGATTCTGAAAATAAACGAGGCTATAAACCACTATTATACATTTAGATAGCATCTTGTTGCGTTTCTGTAGTAATTGATTTTCATGGGGAAGGTAGTGATAGTGGGAAGTTTGGGCTTATGTTACCAGACAAAAGGGTCCACTTGCCTGCATGCATCAAAGCCCAATAAGACATGAACAGGAGTTTGCAGCCAAGAAAGTAGTAATTTAATAAGGAGATGGCACCATGCCTAGAGTCACAGACAAGTTAATGCTCAAAGACCTAGGTTCCAAAGACCTCGAGGGGATGGATTATATAGGGAAAATATTTTATCATAGTGACTAAAGGAGTTAGGGTTGTGGTCTCTACTGATTTGTTGGTGCTAGGGTAGGATGTAATTGATCTTTGCATCTGGTCCTGATGTCAACTATGGCGTTGTTCTTTCTAACTTTGCAATGATTGGTTTGGTGGGACCATTCAGCTTTCTTGGGTCTGGAATTAAAACACAACTAAGGCCAAAAGAGTATCTTTAGTTAGATTGAAAACTGTCTCTGTAGTCAGGAGACCTAGGCCCTTGTCTCTAAGACTACTGGATGCTGACCACAGCATCACTGGCCTGAGGCCTTAATGATTAAGCAAGGGAGAGGAAGATGGATGAGTCAGGGCACTAGGTGAAGGCATTTGAATCAAAGGGGGGGAAAAATTTAAAGGTCCAGATTAAAGAAAATAAGGTTTCTAAGTAGTTATGCTTATATTAAGACTAGAGGCCCAATGTGCAAAATTTGTGCAAGAGTAGGCCTTCCTTCCTTCCTTTCTTACCCCAGCTGCCGGCACCAGCTCCTCTCTGGCACCCGGAGCCCAGGCTTCCCTAGCAGCCCCAGCTTCGTCTGGAAGGTCATCCGGAAGGTCATCCAGAAGGATGTCTGTCTAATTAGCATATTATGTTTTATTATTATAGATTTGTTTTTATTTGTGCAGGATCCTTACTTTTCTCATGTTATTTTATTTTTTCTTATTTTTTCCCTGCATTTCAAAATCTCCATGGGGTACTTTCCTTCCTTATCTATCCTTTATCCTTTCAAAGTAATACTTCGTGAGGCTGCCTCTTTTAGTCCACCTGTTAAGCTCTTCCTTTTACTTAATGCTATGAACTGGCAAATGTCTCTCTTGCCTTCTCTATTTTTAGCACAGCACTGACCTTCTCTGTCTTTGATTAGTTTTGTTTGTGCTTCATTTAGGATCCGATTTACCTTCTTTTCTTTGAAGTCTCTTTAGACTTCCTCTTCCTTACTTCTGTGCCAACAATCTTCCAACAGCATTTCCAGTGGTAGCTCTGTTGTAATGTGTTTAACTTACAGGTAATTTGAGAACTATGGTGTTTAACTATCGACAAACATTTTAATTTTACACAATGAAATTGAGAAAGCAAATGATAAAAAAACATCATCATTTGTTTCATTAAATATGTTTGTGTGAATGTTTCCTCTGCTAGGTAATTATTGCATGGAGTGATTTATCTATAGAAATTTAAATTTGAAACACAGAGGTCCAAGATAGATATATTTCAGTTTGGCTTATGTAGGTAATAGCTGAACTTTTTATTATATGCCTATATTTTCAACTGCCTTAGGCCCAGAAATATTATAACATATAATTCTTAAAGGATTTACTATGATGCAATGTTTGCCATGCCTGCCCTTTAGGAAAATATGAATCTTTCCCAACATAAATCAGTTTTACTACAGGTAATATGCTCATCTTAGTAATGTTCTTGAAGGTGCCCACTCTACATTTAATATATTTCATTCATAATTTTACATTTATTTCAAAGCAGGTTCTTGAGATTGTGCTTGCTACAGAGAGAATCATAAAACTGGAAGGATTTTAAAATAGTGTCATATTCAAAGTTTTGATTTTATCCTATTCTATATGCTGTTGCAGTAAATGTATAAATTACAAAATACATACTTGCATGTTGTCTCTAATTTAAGTAATAGTAAACATAAAAAGGAAGTTGATCAATTGTCCTTAATGTAAATAATATACAAGAAAACTATAAATATGTTATTTCTACAAGTAAGACAGTTACTCAGATTCATGAGCTGTCTTCATCCTTATTTAAACATCTATCTTTGAAACTTTATATTGCAGCCTTTGATTTGACCCTTAACCCTTAAAACTGTACATCTTTAAGGTTCTTACTGAACAAGAAATAAAGATAATGGCATCAAGTAGCTTATAATTTTTAGTTCATCTAATAATTATGTATTGCTTAACTTTTACTTGAGAGCTTTCAGTGTGAAATAGAATGACCTAATCACATCGCCAATCACAAGGCAGTCATAATGAAGGTAAATAGCAAATATCAGGAGCTTCAACTATTGTAAATGCTCATTAATGTGGACAAAAAGGGGCCACATGCTAACCTGACTAGTTTAGGGAAGGCCTGCATGGTGGCCTTGCAAACTCAAAGATATGAAGTAACCACAAAGGATGGTCTGAAATTAAAACTTTTAAAACTAAAAAGCAGTTTATGGTGGGTAGTCTTGTGCTAGGCTGGTATCTTCTCTGACAACCATCAATCTTTACCTTAACTGAGCCTATTGTCTTTTTACATCTATAACATATCATTGGAATGTCAAAGTCGTTTTCCTTTTTCTGGAAAAAAGCACAGGCACCATCTGCTCATTGTTATTAATTGTTGACACTATCCTGCACCCACTTGATCAACCTTTACCTTAACTGAGCCTATTGTCTTTGCATCTATAATAACATATCATTGGAATGTCAAAGTAGTTTTCCTTTTTCTGGAAAAAAGCACCAGCACCATCCCTTCATTGTTATTAATTGTTGACACTATCCTGCACCCACTTTAGTAAAAGAAGTATGTGTCTATCATTTTACTTTTTATCCTATCCCAGAGGTCTCCCCGCTTTGCTTTCTCCCAGCTCCCATGGATTTCGTGTAACCCACTTAGGTCTCCTCTTTTGACTGTAATGTATAAAATAAGGTGCAAAACGGCCATTCTCGGGAGCGTAATCTCAATCCTTGAGATTCTGCTTCCCAGCAATTGTTGACAGTTTGGCGTAATCTCAATCCGTTGAGATTCTGCTTCCCAGCAATTGTTGACAGTTTGGCTCAAAGAAACTCACAAAAAGTTTTCCACAGGTCTGAACGTTTCTCATGTTAACATTAATTATTCTTTTGGAGTAATTATCCCTCCCTGAAGTTATATCAGACATTTTCAAATGGTCTTAGTCCTTTTAAGCTTCCATAACAAAATTTAACAGACTAGGTAGCTTATAAAAAAAACAACAGAAAATATTTCTCATAGTTCTTAATGCAGGAAGCCCAAGATCAAGGCACCAACGTAGTTGCCTTCTGGTATAGGCCCTCTTCCTGGCTCACGGCTGCACCTTCTTGCTGTGACCTCAAGACCTCTCAAAGCCCCCACTTATTATGATCATCTTTGAGGGTTAAGATTTCAACATATGAATTTCAGAAGAACACATCAGACATAATTAACATGTCTGTTACACAAGTCCATAATTAACATGATCTGTTACAACCACCCAACTTTGTTGATAAACAACCCCTTGCTTAATTTACTAATTTTCTCATCCCTGACATGTTTTCTACTGAGAAGAAGGAATAAAAAAGTTTATTGTTCATCATATAAAAATTATATCAAATTAAAATAACAGTGAATGTTTGCCTGGACTTATACAAGTAAATGAATGAATAAAGTATACATTAATGAGGAAATATTTTTAAGTCCTTGTTTAGTGTCAGTCATAAAATAGATGATCTAGGTCCAAGATCCACTACAGACCAGCTCTATCATTAGGAAATCCTTAATTTCTCTGTGTTTTATTATTTTTATTTATCACAAAATTATTAATTGGCTGACTAGGTTTTACATTTTTCACTCATAAATACATGGATAAAGAATTCGTTTTCTACTTGATATTTTAAAAACATATGATTCTTCTTAGTTTATAATGACATTTTGAAGGTAAAATAAAAAATAATAAAAATATTTTTAAAAATTTAAAAACAAGAGGATATAGTTTATTTTTATGTTGTATTTTACTTCATTTTTGGGGGGGAAAGCCAACATACAGAGAATATAGAGTTCTGGTTTTATTAATTTATAGTAATTTTCCTCTAATACAATGTAATGAGATCCCTGTTTAATGAAGGCTATAAAAAATTAGGGATAAGTCATTATTCAATCTTATAATAGAAAATGTATTCATTTTCTAGGAAATTGTTGAAGTTATAAACAATAATTAATCTAATCCAATGATTTTATATAATCATAGTATACTTCATAATTTTGTGCCAATATAGTATTTAAATGAATAAGAAATTAGGCCGGGCGCGGTGGCGCGCGCCTGTAGTCCCAGCTACTCGGGAGGCTGAGGCTGGAGGATCGCTTGAGCCCAGGAGTTCTGGGCTGTAGTGCGCTATGCCGATCGGGTGTCCGCACTAAGTTGGAAATTGTTGAAGTTATATAAACAATATAATCTAATCCAATGATTTTATATAATCATAGTATACTTCATAATTTTGTGCCAATATAGTATTTAAATGAATAAGAAATTAAACCAAATGAAGCCTGATTTAAAAATCAAAGGAAATTAAATTTGGATTTAAATATGTTCAAATGAAAATAAATAAACTTTAAAACACTATATAATGGTGTCCTTACTTCTCAACTCTAACTTTCAAAGCTCTGCATGCTTATCAACCATCATTTAGTCAGTTAATATATTTTTTAACATAACTTACACATTTTTGGAATATTACCAGTAAAAAATATGTGAATCACAACCTAGATAATTAAAATAGAAAGTGTCTGAAGTTTTCCATTTCAGTTGAAAGTCAAACCCTTAACCAAATATTTCCTTACAGACATTGTTTGTCATCCTCTCATACAATCTAAAGTCCCTGAAAATTCATTGTTTTGTTTATAATTATATTGCTAACAATTGGAATAAAAATATATGTAATAAACATATGCTTTCCCAATCTTACCAATCTACATCTCATACCAAAAATTTTAACATTTAGAGTAACTCAGCAACTTCTCTCACGGTCTTACATTCCATTTTATATAAAATAAAATATGATCAAATATAGTAAGAAATTCAGCATCCAACATTACATAGCTAATGGAACACCCAAGTTTTGAATTCTATTTCAAGACACATTTTCCCCATGAGATACATTGCCTCTCTTTTTCTGAGTAAGGTAGTCGATAGGGTAAGCATCCTGCCCAACACACACACACACACACACACACACACACACACACACACACACACTGGTACACAGTAATGTCAAAATTTTATGATAGATATAGAATTTTTATAGATGATGTTATTTTTAAATCCCCAAAAAATGATTAGTTGATAATAATGAAATGTAACTCAAATCATTGATTCTAGAGAGGTCTACACTATCGATGACAAGTCATTGACTTACAGGTCCTCTAAACTGATATGAGGGAGGACTTACAATTCCTAGGGAAATGTATGAAAGGCATGCTCATTAGAGCTGTTTCCTGAAATAGCTATTCTCTCAGGATTCTGACATTTAAAAAAAATGGCTTCTGTTTCTGCTAAAACCTCTAGTGAAAATATAAAATGGAGAAGTTTTGTCTTGTAACTAAAGAAGCTTCATATCTTTTTAAATTAAGAAATACTAATGAGACTTTCAGAATAGCAGATGTGGTCCAAAACACCATTCTTCTAACAAAGAAGTTAGAACAGTAACAAAAAAAACAACCTCAATATTAACTTTTACAGAACTCTTTAAAGTGTAACCACAAAAAAACTTTATTTAAAACACACACACATATTTTTATTGATTTTAGAGAGATAGGAGGAATAGGGAGAGAGGGAAACATTGATTTGAGAGAGAAACATCAATTGTCACCCAGACCTGGGATGGAACCCACAACCTAGCCAGTGATGGCGAACCTATGACACGTGTGTCAGAGGTGACACGTGAACTCATTTTTTTGGTTGATTTTTCTTTGTTAAATGGCATTTAAATATATAAAATAAATATCAAAAATATAAGTCTTTGTTTTACTATGGTTGCAAATATCAAAAAATTTCTATATGTGACACGGCACCAGAGTTAAGTTAGGGTTTTTCAAAATGCTGACACGCTGAGCTCAAAAGGTTCGCCATCACTGACCTAGGCACCTGTGCTGACCAGAAATCTAACCAGCGACCTTTCATTGTGCAGGAGAACGCTCAAGCAACTGAGCCACATAGTCCAAGGCAAAACTCTATTTTTTTTAAATATGACCTTTCCCCCTTCCTGTCTCTCCACTCCCTTCCTTAATCATTAAGCCCTTAAGACAGCAGTTTCTGATCAGCATCAAACTGTCTTAAGAACAAAGCCTCGGGTCAGCTGACCACAGAAAGAGAGTTTTGCTACAGGAAAGGGGAGTTGGTCTGTCTAGGGTGGCCAGTAGTGTGTGGGTTCTTGACTTCATGCAGGAAAGACTTCACACTATGAGTAATTTTTAGAGGATGTTTGTTAAAGCTGAGGACAGTGAAACAAGGGAGGGCCTAGGAGAGAAGAAGCAACAGGACAGAGACTAGGTGGAGAAATGAGCCTAGCCTGTGCTGCTTTGGCTCACTGAGAAGTCAGAGAAAAGGTGTCCTTGGGGTCAGGGTCAGGGCAGTAGCCAGGGACAAGCTGACACTGCCCATTGGTCCCCTGGTAGCAAGCCTCATGGGGTCCCTTAGAGTTTAGGAGACATGCCTATGGTGGAAGAACAGAGGGAAGGGAAAGACCTGGGCATATTCCTGGGAGGGAAAGGGTTGCTGGGACATTCCTTTTGAGTTTTTTTTAAAGGCTGGGAGTTTTGGGGAGGTCTTAGGGGAGGATCTCAATAGAATATTCATCAGCTTTATGCTGATGTGCCAAGTGGGATTTATTGTCTTAATTTCATCTGTCCTTGGATATGGTTGGCAAGTAGCACTAATTTGATTTTGGCTAACTCCCTGAAAGGGTGATTTAAGCTATTTACCCTCTGGTTGGGGAGAAGTATAAACCATTTACTCTTAAGTGTCTTTGATTACAGAGGATAGGATTTTGCAATTTACTAGATGGCTGTAAACTGCTTGCCCATTTAACTATCTGTCTCAGTTTCCATATTCTACTTGCCCTGGCTTACTAGCGTGTTTCAGTTTCACTCAAATGAAAGATGACATCTTGACTTCACTTGTGTTTTAGCCCCAGGCCCAGAAATGCTGAAAGACCCTATCAACCACACCCTAGGAACTAGAAAGAACAAAGCCATGGTTGACATATGAACCTGATACAATGGTCAATTACTGCCTACCCTGGCCCCAACTATCAGTAGAGCCCTTGAGCCTAACTCCTTTAATCACCATGATTAATAATTTTCCCATATGTAATCTGTCCCCATGTGGGCCATCAGAGAGTCCAGTTTTAGACACCAACTTACCTGTGTCTCCAGGCTTAACATCATTTTCTTAACTAATAAACCTCTGCTTTCTTTGCTGCAAATGTCTGAGTTTTATTGTGATTTGATACACACAGGCAAATGAACCCCTTCAGCTCAATAACAAAAGTAACCAAAGAATTGTACAACTGGAGAAACATTTCTTCAAAATAAATGGATAAGTCTTGGTAAAAACAGTGAAGAAATGATATAGTAGAAGTTTGCTTTCTGGATACAGGCTTGTGTAGTATCTTAATATTTTAATTTAAATTTGTATTGGACTCTTAACCCAACACCTTGCTTTAAATGTAGTTTTTCTCAGATGCCACACAAATTAGAGAAACATTTAGGTAATGTCTCACTAATATGACTGCATATAAACCTTTAAAATGTATTCAAGGGCTTTTTATCATGAGTGAAAAATTAAGCTATCCATTGTAGTGCTAATCTATTATACTGCATTCATGAGCAGTACAAAAATTAATTTCCTAATCTAAAGAATTACTAGACCCATTTTTATATTCACAGTTCACTGTTGTTGGTGGCTTGTTATTTTTTTAATGATAGGTTCTTACTAACTGCATCAGAGAATTCTATAGTGTGTATGGAAACCCAAAGGTAAATCCATTTCAATACACTATTATGGATATTATTTGGCAATAAGAATAACAGCTATACTGTTTGTGGCAGAAAATTCTTCTACTGAAGATTTATAAAATTTTAACAACTGTTCTATGACCCAGTAACAGTATTTTCAACACTTGGCATTTTTCAACATCCTTTTACAATAATAATATTTGAAATTTTCTTTGGATCACTGTTATTTTGAGTTACCAACTATTGTAGGATGTGGTTTAGTTTGTATTTATACTAGTCTCCCGTCCCCAGAAGTAGACAGTCAAAGATGAATCTAATAAAGTTATTTCTTAATACTAAACAAACAGTATGTTTAAAAATGAGAACAGCACCTAATTCCATAGCCAATAAAACATGACATTTTCTATAGATTCTGACAAGGAAAGTTTCCTTACCTTTTTCTCAGTTAGCACTCAGATGGCTGTCATTTATTTCTAAACTTGATTGTTGAAGGCATAAAGTCTGAAAGTGAAATTGGGATATTAGAAGCTCCACTTTGTGAGAAGAAGCTGACACACAGAGAGATCACTAATTTTATACAGATGGCTAAGAGACATATGAAAAGGTGCTCAAAGCCAGGCTGGTGCGGCTCAGTGGTTGAGCACTGACCCATGAACTAGGAGGTTACCTGTTTAATTCTCAATTAGGGCACATGCCTGGGTTGCAGGCTTGATCCCCTCTATAAGGAGGATGCAGGAAGCAGCCAATCCATGTTTCGCTCTCATCAATGTTTCTATCTCTCTATCCTTCTCCCTTCCTCTCTGTCTAAAAATAAGTAAAAACATATTTTTTTAAAAGTCCTCAAAATCACTAATCATCAGAGAGATGTAAATTAAAACCACAATGAGATATCACCTCACATCTGCCAGGATGGCTTCAATCAATAAATCAAAAACAAGTGCGGGTGAGGATGGGGAGAAAAGGAACAGTTATGCCCTCCTGGTGGGCATGCAGCCTGGTGCAGCCACTGTAGAAAACAGTATGGAGTTTCCTTAAAAAATTAAAAATAGAACTGCTGTTTGACCCAGTGACTTCACTTCTAGGAATCTATCCTAAGAACCCTGAAACACCAATCAAAAAGAATATATGCACCCCTATGTTCATAGCAGCACAATTTACAATAGCTAAGATTTAGAAGCAGCCCAAGTGCCCATCACCAGATGAATGGATTAAAAAAGCTGTGGGACAGTCACACAATGGAATACTATGTAGCTGTCAAAAATGAGGATCTCTTACCCTTTGAGACAGCATGGAAGGACCTGGAGATTATTATACTAAGTGAAACAAGCCAGTCACAGAAAGACAACATTGTATGTGGAATCTAACAAAATTGGTCCAGAGGAAAGAAAACATGGCACAGACTGAGGTTCTCAGAAGGAAGTAGGAAGGAAGAGGGTGAGGGGAGAGATTAACCAAAGAACTTACATGCATTAATGCATGGCCCATGGACACAGACAATAGTGTGGTGAAGGCCTCAGGTGGGGTGGGAACTGGGTGGAGGGGGCAATGGGGAAATAATGGGTGACATCTGTAATACTCTCAACAATAAAGATAAATTAAGAAAAAAAAAGATTACTTATTTTAGTCAGGATCACACAGCTAGTAAATGTCAGACCTGGGAATAGGAAGCCAGATGGTCCAAGGCCACAGCCCACGTATTCGCTGATGCACTATGACATTTATTAGTACCTCTTGAACCTGGAAATTTACTAAACATTTTACAGATACTGTCACATTTAGTCTGCGCTCATTGCAACCTCCTAAGGAAGATAGTTATCACCCTAAATGTACAAGTGAGGAAAACAAGGATCAATAAGGGTAAGGCAATACTGACTTCGGTGTCTGGGCATCTAACCACATGTGTGTGGGGGGACATCAAGGTCAACCACCTGTTGAAACAGTGCTCTGTAGTGGCTCATACACCTTAGTGTGTGCATCAGAGGTGGCGGCTGCTGCTACACACAAATCTTTCGAGGCTTCTTCCAGTCCTTTCTTAGCAGTCACTCCTCTAATATGAGTTACTGCCATTCTGCAATCCTTTACAAAAATTTAAAAATTCATGTCTACTTCAAACACATCCCTTTGGAACATCGGTTCTGTATGTACACATATGTGGACCCATGTGGTACATGCATATGCATATATATGCACATGCAATTACACACACATGAGGCATACAGACATATCTGAAAGTGCACCTATTTTGCAACCACAAAGCAAGAGTTGGTGAATGGATGTAGTCATACTTTTATGCTGACCAGAGAAGGAGGCAGAGCTGGGACCAAGAGCATGTTTGTCCTTGAAAATATTTGAGATGGTGAACCAAACTGTAGTTGAGTTATCTTTTACCTCTGGACATTTCGGTTATGAGTCACAAAACTTCCTTTTATATCTAACAATGAGTTAGATTTTGTGTCACTTAAAATAAAAAGCTCCTTTAAAGATTCATTGCTGCTGGGAACTTCTTGCTTTTCAGGACTAATGATAACAGTAGTGTTATTTTCATGAACAAGAAATGCAGGAGATGGACTCATTAGTAGCAATAAAAATTTGTCATCTTTTAAAAGATTTGAAACCAGAGTTGTCTCCATTCACAAGATTTTCCATGCTACATTCATAAGTTAAGAGAGAACATGATATCTAGATGCTAAATTCTTGGGAGACCACAGGATATGGTCACTCATATTGATTTTTACCTTCAGGAAAATCTTTAAAACCATCCGCTCATCATCAACACCCCTGCCTACACTTCTGTTTAGGCCCTCACTATGTCCTGCTTTGAAAATTACAATAGTTTTCTAAATATTCTTACTAACTAGAGGCCCAGTGCACGAATTCATGCACATTGAAGGAAATTATTAGAATAATTATTTTAGAGGCTGGGGAGGGACTGCAGGAGGTTGGCCAGCTAGGGAGGGACCATAGGAGGGCTCCAGGGTGTGTCCAGCCCATCTCATCCAGTTTGTCTTGCCCAGTCCTGATCAGCAGGACCCCAGCAGCAAGCTAACCTACCAGTTGGAGAGTCTGCCCCCTGATGGTCAGTGTGCATCATAGCGACTGGTCAAGCAGTCCACCAAATGGTCAACCGATCGGTCGGACACATAGCATGTTAGGCTTTTATACATATAGAGAGTTTTCTAACTATCTCTATTATTATCTAGCCATTTCTAACTATTTAATTTACTAACTCTGAGAGACAGTGATAAAGATAGATAGAGATAGAGATGGAGATGGAGATGGAGATGGTAGTTTTCTAACTACCTCTATTATTATCTAACTGTTTCTAACTATATAATTTACTAACTCTGAGACACAGTGATAAAGAGAGATAGAGATAGAGATAGAGATAGAGATAGAGATAGAGATAGAGATAGAGATAGAGATAGATTACCTATTAGTTCCTTTCCTCTGGGCATCCCAGGCTAATACATTGATTATGCTAGTGAAAGCCTATATAGAAATGGATAAATTTCTGCTGGGTGAAGGTAGGACATGAGCCACCATATTGCTGCTTATGACTTAGAAGACACCTAGTCAAAACAGAGTGTACCATCTACATTTGTTCCAACTTGATAGAGTTCCTATGCGCCCTGAGAAATGTGTGCCAGGCACTTATGCACCAGCCTGCTGGAGTCAGTAGGTCTACAAGGCTGCACCAACTTGGCATACACCAGGGCTTCGGGCGAGGCCTCTGAGAGGACTCCTAAGCTCCAGATGGAATGTAATAGGTAAGTTTGGGCCTCACACGTGGCCTGGGAAGGGTTCCAATGGGGGCAGTGATGTCAATGTCAGTGATCTGGCTATAAGTCTGTGACTTAGGAAGAGCTTGTGTCACTGTGCACAGCCTTGTTTAAACCTCAACTAGACAATGAACTTGGCAACACTGATGCAGAAACTCTGAATTAAAAACGAAAGTTAGCACATAGAGACAGAATGCCTGGGCTTTGTAACAGTCTAACGCTAAAGCATATTCTTTTTCTGTTTTGTCTGTGTGTCTTCAGATTGGAGTCAGGCTCCAGGCGAACTGATAGTGTATAAAAAGGGTACTTTTTTTTCTAAAATAGATAAATAATATGAAAGTAGAACATTTGATATATTAAACATATTTTATATTTGCAAATGTCCAATACAGTAACCCGTAATCACATATAAATACTGAGCAACTGCAAGGTGGCTTGTTAGAATAAAAAGCTAATTTTTAAGTTTTATTTATTTTAAAGTACACTTATTTATATTTTATGTATTTAATTTATTTAAATCTAAATGTGAATAGCCGTGTGGCTAGTGGCACCCTGCTCTAAGTACCAGGTAGATGGAATATTTCTAAATACCTAAAGTCTCTCTAAAGTCTGCATTAGCTATATCTCTCTATTTCACAAACAGTATTTTCATTTTTATTTTTGTTTCAGGTTCAAGAGTTTAGTAATCTTTTTTATGTGTTATGTATAATTAATAAATAATTTGGCAATGTATTATGGCATATTTGAAATATATATATATATATATCTACACTAATAAAAGAGAAACATGGTAATTGGCGTACGACCGCTACCCTTTTCATT
>NW_005364225.1:347678-351351 GCF_000412655.1 Myotis brandtii
CCAACCCTCTGATCGGCCCTGCTCTGTGTGTGACATGGTAGAGCCATAACCTCTCCATCGGCCCTGCCCCGAGTGTGACAGTGGTGGCGCCCCAACCCCCTGATCGGCCCTGCTCTGTGGGTGATAGAGGGTGGCGCCCCAACCCCCCTCCACGGGCCTTGCTCTGTGTGTGACAGGGTAGAGCCATACCTCCCCATTGGCCCTGCCCTGAGTGTGACAGGGTGCAGCGCCCCAACCCCCTGATCTGCCCTGCTCTGTGTGTGACAGGGGGCGGTGCCCCAACCCCCCAATTGGCCCTATCCTGAGCGTGACTGAGGGTGGCATCGCAACCTCCCGATCCGCCCTGCTCTGTGCATGACGGTGCGGCGCCCCAACTCCCCAATCGGCCCTGCTCTGAGCCTGACCAGGGGCTGCACTTAGGGATTGGGCCTGCCCTCTGCCACCCGGGAGCAGGCCTAAGCCAGCAGGTCGTTATCTCCCGAGGGGTCCCAGACTGCGAGAGGGCACAGGCCGGGCTGGGGGCCCCCCCTCCCCCCACCCCCCGAGTGCACAAATTTTTGTGCACCGGGCCTCTAGTATATATATATTTGTCTTTATCATGTTATTTTACAGCATTCTTTTCAGATCATTAAATGCACCACAGGTCATGATAAGTTTAACTTTTATTCTGAAAAAAAGATGAAGAGCTATGAAATAGCTGAACAGAAGGCAGGGACATGGCCAGACATGTTCTATTAGAAATGTCTGCTTGGCAACTGTGTTATTGGACTTGTATAAGGATGGGGTCAGGGAAACTAGTTAGAAGACCGCTCTAGACTTCAATCACTCAAAGAGGGAAAATGTATCCTCTTATATTTGCTGCAGACATTTTATTATCAACTGGTGGTAATTTTGTCCCTCATTCGGGCCTTAATTTATCTTTAGCATTTCCTTTCCTATGTTTTTTTACCTCAGATTTTTGAATCATAGATATGAAAATCCATCCTATTTTGGACACTACTTTACAATACACTCCTTTGGAGGTATGAACCTCACCTAGACATTTAAGAGACCCCAAGAGGCCAAATCAGGCAGCAAGGATACAGGTCAGGAACATGATATGCCAGCAAGACATCGTCAGGTGCATCTTTTAAGTGGGTGTCTCCATGTCAGTCAACAAAGAAGATCGGGGGCTATTTTTTTGACTCCCATTCACACTCTCACATGCCTGATGATAACTTGGGTATTATATTATAAATTAGATATGAAAGCTACCCTTCTTACAGGCCAACATTTAAAAACTAAACCAATATCTTTATAGCAACTGATGTCTACAACGTCTAAGGTTCTGGCAGGGCTCCAGTCTGATTATGAGAACCACCACACTCAGGAAAGCCCAAAGCTTTGGCTTAATAGAGTACAAGATGGTACAGCCAAGGATATAGGAGTGAAAATGTACACAACAGTTTTAGAAATTGGTAAGGAGAAAAATAACATTGTCTTTACTTGTATAAGTTATTATAATTTCATGAAAAATCAGCAGTCTATGAAAACTAATTAGGGTAGATCCCTGGGTGTACTTTAAAACAATCAAAAACATTTATCTCCACCAGAAATAATTATGAACATAATTCCAAAGAGTGTATCTTTCATATTAGCAAGAGAAAAGTATAAAATAATAAGAATTAACATGCCAAGACCTCTGTGGAGAACATTTAAAAACTCTAGTATAAAATTTTAAAAGTATGAATAGAGAACACTATATGTTCTTGGTTGAGGCATATAGTGAAAACATGTCAATTCTCTCCAAATAAATATATAAAGGCTATGAATTCAAAGTAAATTTTAAGAAAAATGTAATAATTTTGTCTAACATTTCTACTTAAAAATAAATGTCTAAAAGCAGTTGCCAATTCTGAAAACCAAAAGGAAAGAAGATGGCTTTTCCCTCCACATGTTTTGGTAACATATTGTGTCTGTATGTGTTCTGCTGCATGCATGATGTATCAAATTATCAACTGAATTATTTTTGAAGAATATTTTTGTGGCCCTATCTTTTTTATTATAAGCAATTCTTCAATGGCTATCTTTTTAAATATTTAGTGATTTTATAGAGTATGTATTGATTCAGAAACCCTCTCTTCAGCAGCAACTGGCCTACTCATTATTAGTATCAAGATTATCTGTCCTCATGATTCTGTGTTCAACCCGGCCTTCAAAACAAATTCAAACGGAGCATTCATTGCCAGACTGTGTACCGGTCCTTGTTGTTATAAACAAAGGACAGGTAACTTCTCTGAGGAACTCTCTGGTCTGAGGTCTGCACTACAATCATTTTTGCTAAATATCGTTCTCCCTTCAGTTTGACCTTCCCTGAGCACAGCGGCAGCCTTTCCTGGCCCTGTTCAGAGTCACAGAGGTTCCTATTTTTGTGGAAAATGGCAATTGCCTTTTCTGGTTCTATTTCTCTTTGTTGTTGTGATGTGAGTTCTGAGCAGAAAAAAAATCGATTTCATTTTATCTGTGACATATTAAAACTAAAAGCCTCCCAGCTTCAAGAAACTCCTTGTAAACAGTCAAATCTGAAGCCTCAATAACTGCATACACTTAAATATTTAACCACTTTAATCAGAACTCTCTTTTCTTTATATATTTCCATCCAATCAAAAAATCAACTAAAATCTTACTCCACAAAGGAAGAATGGTCAGTTCGTAATTTAACAGTGAATAATAAGTTTGAGAAAAATTGGATGAATTATTTCTGTTCCTTCATTTTTCTCATCTCAAGATTAATCAAATTACAGAATTTTGCACTGGGAAAAAACCTTGGAGAACTCCAATCTTTCTCCCTCCCCTCCTTTCTTTCATCTCCTCTCCTCACTGCCTTAGGCCTCACTAGAGCATCTCTATTTTTGCATGACTGCACTGTTGTATTGCCTAACTGTGACATGAAACTGTCCAATATTTTGAAAAGAAAGATACAATAAATTTCTTAATTACTACTATTACAGTTTTTATTCTTGTTGGTGCATATAGGGATTGTCAAAATTGACAGTTACTTCTTAAATGTGGCAGTATACAGCAACTGCTAGTAATAAAAATAGCACATACATATTTCTTATTAGTCATGTGCTAGCCCCAATTTTGAATACTTCACATGATTAACATTCAGTTCTTGTAGTCACCTTACATAATATGTACAAATAGTATCACCATTATCCAGATTAGAAAAATGATGCACAGTGAGCAACTTATAGGATAAGTTAGGAGTAACTTAGGAGTTAATAACTGGGAGAGCTGGAATCAGACTGGGCAATGCTATCAAACACTGCTCGCTTGTCTAAGCACCATGCTAAATGCTTTAAAGGAAACATGAACTCTCATCAGTCACACCAGGACTGCATTTTACAGAGAAGGCAACAAACCTCAGAGAAGTAACTTATTTATAGTTACAGAATTTTAAAGTTAAACTTTTATATTCCAACCAAATCTTATGTTCTGTTGTTTTTATTGCCTCTAGACCAGGGGTTCTCAACCTGTGGGTCGTGACCCCTTTGCGGGTCGAACGACCCTTTCACAGGGGTCGCCTAAGACCATCGGAAAACACATTATTTACGATGGTCTTAGGAACCGAGACACTGCTCCTCTATCCGTCTCCAGGCGGGTCCGCCCACATGCAGATACGCCCACATAC
>NW_005364225.1:353468-354365 GCF_000412655.1 Myotis brandtii
TTCAATTTATAATAATGAAAATACATCCTGCATATCATATATTTACATTACGATTCATAATAGTAGTAAAATTACAGTTATGAAGTAGCAACGAAAATAATTTTATGGTTGGGGGTCACCACAACATGAGGAGCTGTATTAAATGGTCGCGAGATTAGGAAGGATGAGAACCACTGCTCTAGACAGACAGATGTCCCTATTTACTTTGATAATGGATTATTTGAATGTTTGGATGCAGCTTGCCCAAATCTAGAAGGTAATTTATATTTTTGATTAGCTGGCACAGATTTTCAGTTTGATAGGGAATAGAGAATGGAAGAGGTCAATGGGTGAAAAAAGGGGACATATGACATATGTGGCTCAGCGGTTGAGCATCGACCCAGGAACTAAGAGGTCTTCTGTTGGATTCCCAGTCAGGGCACATGCCTAGGTTGTGGCTGGATCCGTGTAGGAGATAGCTGATCCATGATGTTCCTGCCTCATCGATGTTTCTATCTTTTATCCCTCTCCCTTCCTCTCTCTCAAAATCAATTAAGAAAATATTTTAAAAGGGGAACTAATGTAATACTTTCAAAAATAAAGATTTTTTAAAAAAGAGAATGGACTATATCATCCTGTTCAGATATGTCTTTTTAATACTAATGATGAAATAAACATTCATTAAAAATTTCAACATTTGTATACACTGCATTGACACATATATCCTTTTCTGAAGCTTTTTTTTGGTCACCTTTATTGTTAACAGTGTTACAGATGTCCCTTTTTTCCCCCATTGACCCCTTCTTGCCTGCACCTGCCCGTGGCCCCAGGTCTTAATCACCCTATTGTCTGTGTCCATGGGTTATGCACGTATGCATAGAAGTTCTTTAGTTAATCTCTTCTCACCCTCCCATTCCC
>NW_005364225.1:354384-360230 GCF_000412655.1 Myotis brandtii
GCCTTGTGAATCAGATAATTTTATTTAGATTATATCATAGATTCTTAAAATAGTCCCTTTGATAAAAAGTGCATCTTTCATAAATATGGAGCATACACTTCTTCAACAGTAAAATTAAGGGTATTTTCTCTGTCTCTATGGGTTGTTACTTACTTATTTACTTTTTTGGTAAAAAATATGGGAGACAAAATAAACTTCTTACAAGAAAAAAAAGGCAATATCGCCATTTTTACTTTCTATAATCAAATTATTTGTAGCAATAATTATTTTCAGACTCAATAGCTACAGTGGCAAGTCCTAAAGTATTTTCAGGAATCCACTGAAGTGTTTAACAGCTGTGTAAAACTTCTTGGCACACTATGGACATCTACATTAGAAGGCTATTGGCAGGAAAATAGCTCCTATTTTCCATTCTAGCCAGCCACGTGGATTTAGAACACGCAAAAGAGTTGAAAATTTTTTTCATATTTTTGTAAAAAATGGGCAGCCGGACAAGAGTAATCCCCTATTTATAAGATATCAAAAATCATCTTTACTTTGGTTTTGAAATGAAGATATATTAGACAAAATAATTGTATCAATAATGCATTTAACAGAATAGTCTACTTTAAATGAAAACTATTATTGTGATTTCCAAAGCCTATTTTTTGAGGTAAGAACTATAGTGGTAATACTTAATGCATGACACTTTACTAGTTATCATGGCCTTGTGTTTAAAAAGTTAATTAGGTGTAAATATACAGCATACCATCATGGGAATAAAAATGATGGGTTTTATGAGTTTTAGTTTTCTTTTAAAAAAGTTTTTATGGTTGCATGCAATGTTCCATAATTATTTTTTAGTATTATTTTTTAAACGCAGGCTTGGTACTTATAAGACAAATGATTTTTATAATTTATTTTCAAAGGAAATTTTATCTTAGATTGATTTTCTGTCTCTACAATGATGCTATCCCTTCACTTTAATTGTATGAATAGTTCTTTCAAGCAGTAGTTCCATCTATGCAAGAATAGTTTAATATATAGTGAACGGAAGAAGGAGGGGAAGTTCTTAGCATCGATGAGCCTGCATTTTTATTTCCATGGATGCAAGCATATTTGCCAGATGATCTGCCAGATGACTGTTACGTCTGTTGCTACTCTGGAATTCAACCTCTTAATGAGATGCTCTTTTCTAACTAATCACTGTCACTGAGAACGGCACATCACCAGAAGCATGATTCCAGTCAGAGCTGGGAAAGATTAATGCATAGTGACAACTGGGGACTCTAGGAGACTTTGGAATAGAGAAGGTTAATTGGAAATATTGAAATTAACCTTCATTAATTTAATAAACTGAAGTGCCTTTCATTGTTGAGAGTGGATTGCATTACTTTTCTTCCACCTAAAAAATACCCATTATTCATTTGAGAAGATTCATTTTATATATGAAAATAAATGAATACATAGAACTTTAAAAGAAAGTGAGAGAAAAAGAAGTAACCTTTGAATTCCTTTCTAGTATTAGAATAAATAATTCATATCTATTTGATAAGTAATACCTGGAGCCCGTAATGTTTTTATAAATTGTGTTTTCAAAGTCTAATTACTTTACGGTGTTAAACATACAACAATGATTAGCAATAAATTGCACATTCCCTAAATATGATCTATAACATGCTTTTTATAAAACAAGTTCCAACTTAAATTTGAAAAACACTAAAACAATATCTTCCTTATAAAAATGTACAATGCTCATTAACATTCAGATAAGCTATATTTAACCCCAAATTAGTCAATTGCTCAACATTGAATGTGTTTTCATACTAACACCTGTTAAGAAATGATGAAAACACAATTTGATAAAATTAGATTATTCAAACAAACTCAAATATGTCTCTATTTTATTCTACTTTTTGAATGTTAATGGAAGTTTATTTCTTTTATTTCAACAGAGAATAAAAAACAGGTTAGTAGTGCATATTACTTAACATTACTACAAGAGTTCATCAGCGGTTCTCAACCTGTGGGTCGTGACCCCTTTGGCAGTCGAAAGGCCCTTTCACAGGGGTCGCCTAAGACCATCCTGCATATCAGATATTTACATCACGATTCATAACAGTAGCAACATTACAGTTATGAAGTAGCAACAAAAGTAATTTTATGGTTGGGTCACAACATGAGGAACTGTATTTAAAGGGCCAGAAGGTTGAGAACCACTGGCTATTTGCTTAATTTCTGGGAGATTTAAAAAAAAAAAAAAGCAACAAACCAACTGGTGCTTTGATATTTGGTGAGTTTTATTAACCTGGAGTCCAATAAGAATCATCCACACTCTATGAAGCCAGGTTCTCAAAATTGGTCTGCATTCTCTCTCTTCAGAAAAAGTAGAAGAAACAAAACAAAACCTTTAAATCTATACTGCATTAACTCATTCCGAAACAATAAAAAGAACACATACAAGGCTTAGAATACAACACGAGAACTTTGTATAGGTTATACATGTCTTGTTTTAATCTTAATCAAATGAAAAGAAAATGATAGAAAATAAATCTTTTTTTTTTCTCAAAAGGGTATAGAGGAGATAAATAATGAAAAAATGAAATAAAGGAAATTAACGTTAAAAATAAAGCATAAAAGATTTTAAAGTAATAAAATATTATTAACAAATCAACCTATAAAATATTTAATTCAAATTTGAAATCAAGACTAGCTAATGAAATTTTAATGTGTTTGTTTCTAATGAATCATTTGCATTGTCATTGTTTAATACCTCCAGATTTACTTTCTGTTTCTAGAAACTCAGTTGACACTGCTCTTCATGAGACAAAAGTTTCACATAGAAGTCATTGAGACATTTCAGCAACTCTAGGGCTACCAACATATTTTTCTGTCTCTCCTTATATCATTGAATGTTAGGGTTTGTGTAAATAGTACCAAATAAGAAAATAATTTGAAAATCCCCCAAATATCCTTATCTCACTTATTGATGAGTTCATCTTCATGTCACATGTGAAATTTTACAGTATACTAAATATCCCTATGCACACCTGCCTATTTCTGTACTCTGAAATATCATTTTATGTTCTTCTCATTGGTCTATTCCTGTGGCAACACATACATTTTAAAAACATATTTTTATTGATTTCACAGAAGAAGGGAGAGGGAGAGAGAGATAGAAACATCAATGATGAGAGAGAATCATCGATCGGATGAGGGATCGAGCCCACAACCCAGGCATTTGCCCCTGGCCAGAATCGAACCCGAGACCCTTTGGTCTGCAGGCCAATGCTCTATCCACTAAGCCAAACCAGCGAGGGCAACACATACATGTTATTATTATAGATGAATAGATGCTTTGACATCTGAATTAGAAAACTGTCATCTTGGTTTTGTTGTGGTTGTGTGTGTGTGTGTGTGTGTGTGTGTGTGTGTGTGTGTGTTTTAATTCTAACTCAAGGACATGCTTAGAGAGAGAAAGAGAGAAAGAGATGGAGAGAAAGAGAAACATCAATGAAGAGAGAAACATGGACCAGCTGCCCTTTCCATGCTCCTTGATTAGGGATCAAACTGGGCAACCGTCAGCGCATGGAAGATGCTCAACCAACTGAGCCAGCTAGCCGGGGCTTTTTTGTGTGGTTATTTAGTTACACTTATAGGCTTGATGTGACTACATATATTTTCATTGAGAATACAGTGGTGCCTGACCTTTATGGCATTTGCAATCTCATGGGAGAAAAAAATCTATGGTATAAGTAAATGATGCTGCTGTTAGCATAGGGTGCATGGAAATTTATAACAAGGAAACTTTACTTTTTCTGGATTGGCAGGAGGAAACGGATTAGGGAGTTCTTCTTAGAGAAAGTAATATTTTACCTATGACCTGAAATGAAATTGCCAAGACTCCACAATCACAATGTCTAGCACCTAGTTTATGTTAAATATTTATGGTAATTATTAGAAGTTAGTTATAAAATTGTGCATTTGTGTGTGGACTAATGAATGGAAACATATGAAAAATAATATATTATGATGTAATAATGTACGACAAAATATGGAAAGTAGGGGATTGCACATGACGCATACATTAAACTGAAAGAAGAAAGTGCTATGAGTGAAGAAGAAGAAAGGGAATCATTACTTAACGTGAGGCTGGGGCAGCTATTAAAGCTTAGGTTGAACCTTTGAAGCTGTCTTATAGATTTTGGTATTTATCCTCAATAAGATGGAGTTACAGTGGCCTGGCTGGTGTGACTCAGTTGGTCAAGTGTGGCCCCGTGCACTGAAAGGTCACTAGTTTGATTCCTGGTCAGGGCACATGCCCAGGTTTTAGGACTCGTTCCACGGTTGGGGTGGGTGTGGGAGTCAGCTCATAGATGTTTCTCTCTCCCATAAATGTTTCCCTCTCTCTCTCTTGCCCGCTCTCCCTTCCTCTCTCTCTTAAAAATAAATCAATAAAAATATTTTTTAAAAGATGGGGTTATATTGAAAAATGTTAAAGTACTGAATTGATATGACAATTTGTAATTTCAAAAATATATTCTTGTCATTGTGTGGAGGATAGAGTGGAATGGGGAAGAGATTGTAAAAGAAACTAGTGCTGTATTGCTGATATTTGCTGATGGTGTATTTATCTAGAATGGGGATGTGTGATTGAAGAAAAATAAGTGGACTGTGGAGATTCTGTAATGGAGAATATACAGAATATGGAGTTGATTACCTGTAGACTAGAAGAAAAAAGGACAAGGGAATTAATCATTACATTCAGATTTCTGAATAAATAATAATACATTTATCAAGTTGCTACATAGAATAAATACAAAAAGCAGGTATACATGGAAAGACATGAATTTAGTTCTGGCCACGTTAGGCTTCATGAGCATGTGAGATAACCAAATATAAATGGGGATATAAAATAGGCACTAGATTTTATTTTTCTGAAACCAACAGGAGATGTCCGGTCTAGCATAAAATAAAAAAGGGACCTATAAAAATGGGTAAAGGTAATGTGGTAAAGAGACTATTTGTAGAAGAGAAAATAATCTAGGACATATCCTGAAGAAGTTAATCAGTTAAGGGGTTACTGGATGAGAAACAGCCTGCAAAGTGGCTAAAATAGAGTAGCTAGTGAAACAGTAATAGCAACAGGAAAACAAAACAAAACCAGCAAATAAATAAAGAGGGAAGTGTGTTGTAATGAAAGCTAGTGAACAAAGTGGCTTAAAGAAGGAACATGTGATGAGTAAAGGTAGTTGTTAGAAAGCCACAGTGAGATATATATCTTAATGTGAGTCCTCCTTGCGTCAACTGCTGCTACCAATATTTTTCTATCTCTTGTGTAATAGCTATGCAGGGGTGGCAAAATGTTACCTCCAGCCTCTTAGAGTTTTCAACTGCACTTGAGAACTAAATGGACATGAGCCAGATTAACAGGAGAAAAGCATACAACTTTGCATAAGATTTATGTGACATCAGTGTCCTCATAAGGAAATAAAGACCCAAAGAGCCAAAACATATACTAGGTGTACCAGTTAATAATGTGGATTTTGTAATCAAAGAAAACACAATAATTTCAAGAGAAACATCAAAAGTGCTTTATTCAAAGTAATGTCCATCACTAGCTACACATTCCCCATCTTTCAGGTAATTTGTGGATACTGTCCCAATAGAACTTTTCTTGTTTTGAGGTAAACCATTCAGAGACCCAACTTTCTACTTCTTTGTACGTTTTGAAGTGCTACTCAGAAAGTGCATGTGCCATCGATCAAAACAAGTGGTAATCTGAAGGAGCAAGGTCTGGTAAATACGGCGGGTGGGTTAATATTTCCCAGGCAAGATCTTTTAATGTGTCTTTAACTGGTTTTGAA
>NW_005364225.1:360487-363338 GCF_000412655.1 Myotis brandtii
ATTCTCAAAATAAATCCACTTTTCATCGCCAGTCACAATTTGATGCAAAAAAGACTTTTTTCATGCCATTGAAGCAACATTTTACTGGTGACTTTTTGGTTTTCCATTTGTCTTTCATTCATTTGATGAGGCACCCATTTTTCTTCCTTTAAAATCTTTCCCATTGCTTGTAAATGATTGGAAATTGTTTGCTGAGCAACGTTTAATCTTTCTGCAAGTTATTTTTGAGTTTGACATGCATCTTCATCCAATAATGCTTGTAATTACTGGTCTTCAAACTTTCTCGGTTGACCTGGACGTCTTTGTCTTTCACATCGAAATCATCATTTTTAAAGCATTTAAAACAGCCTTCACAAGTATCTGGAGATGGAGCATGTTCACTATAAGCTTCCCAAAGAATTCAGCAGCACTTTTCTTCAAAATGAAGTAATGAATTGAAACTTCCCGCAAATGCTCTTTTTTTGGCACGAAATTTGACATTTTTAAGTGTAAAAATATCTATGATGTTAACACCTTCAGCAAATATGACATATGAAGTTTTGAAGCTTGTTGTCAATACAACAAAACAGCATACATATCAAATCACATCTATATCAACATATGTGTAACTCCATCTATTGAAGAAAATCCACATTACTAACCAGTACACCTAGTATACTTTCATATTAGGTTGAACAAAGAGAGGCAATTGTGGGAAAGTAACGGAAATATATGAGTGGCTAAAGAAAGATAAGATTATTTTAATACAGTCTACTTGTGCAGAATTCTTTCAGTCTCAATTTCCCACCCTTGATAATAATATTTTTATTTTCTTCTGGTATATGGAGGGACGCTTTCATATGGGAGTTTTATCTCCTATTTTTAGGATAAAAAGAGAGAGCGATCAGAGTGTCCATTTTCCATCTACTGTTTCCCAAGTGCCTTTAGCTCAAAATAATTCAAAGTGACATATTTTGGGGTGGCTGTCTAACTGGTTTCACTACTTCTACTCTGGGCCTCCTAGAACCAATTCTTCAAATAAGAGCAAGAATGAGATTTTTAAAATACAAATTTTTAAAAATGTAAATCAAGTAAGTGTAATCACCTACCCTACACGTCCAATGTTTTCCTGTAACACTTGTAATAAAATACAGACTGCTTTACCTGACATTCTCTCTGAACTTGTTTTCTTGTCCCCTTTGCTCACTGTATTCTAGCCACAGTGATCTCAATGCTGGGTCTGGACATGCCAATTACATTCCTAGCTCCAGCCTTTTGTACATAGCTTCTCTGGTAGACTGATTGTGAAACTGACTGCCATTATACACTCCTCTCTTTGTATCTGCACTCCTTGTAATATGATCTGTAGCTCATTTCATTAAGAGAGTCTCTTTCCTTCACCCGTTAACTTTGGTCTGGCTTTGTGATTTTCTTAGGTCAAAGAATGTAGCGAAAGTAAGCGGGGATAGTTCAATTAAGAATCTAGGCTTCAAGAGGCTTAGGGTGCCTCACTCTCTTCCTTGGATCTCTGAGGTGGTCAGGTGAGCAATCATGACTAGTCCGCTGAGGGATGAGAAATCACATGGGGCAGAAACTGATCTTACCAGTCACGGCCATCCTAGATTAGTCAAGGACAGGCTAACCTGGTGCTAAAAATAGATGCATAGGCTACCCTAGATGAGATCAGCCAAAAAAAAAAAAAATCACCCATAGTGCCATGAATAAATCACATCATTATTGCTTTAAATAATAAAGTTTTATGATTGTTTTGGTATGTAGCAATAACCAACCAATTCAACTTATTTTAGTTGGTCTGAGAGTCTGCAAGACATTTTCATCAACAGCTTCCTCACTTCATTTAGGTCTTGCTCTTCCTATGCCACCCCTTCAGAAAATAGTTCTCTGGCCATCTGAAATCAATATCTTCTTATCCTACCTCATTTTTCCTCACTGTACTTAATGATCAATATATGAGATAATATTTATTTTAATCTCATAATCCTTGTTTTTAGTATTAAGTGTGCAATGCAAGTATAGTACTTAATAGAGTATCTGACACAATAGAATGAATATTTTTTTTTACTACTTTGTACTATATAAGTCCATACTCATTGTTTTGATGAATTACTTATCAGGTTTTTCAGTCACTCAAGTAAAGAGGTCTTTGATACACCATTTCACATAGTGTTTTATGACATAGCAAAATTCTAGGGTGACTACAACTTAGGAAAATGAGCTGACCTATCTCCTCATTGGGTGACCTGCAGAGAACAAAACAGTCAAGGGTCAACGTATCGCTTTAAATCTCTCTTAGTTACACAACTGGAGTGGGTGAAGCCACAAATGTTGGTTGAGTTTAAAGACTCACTAGAACTGTTAACCGTTGAAGTTGTTCACATCTCAATGTATTACTAATCCAGCAAATGAGCAATGCAATGATTAGCATTTATCAACCCCTCTCCCTTTGCTTTGTAATATTTCACAAAGTGTCTGAAGTGGTCAATGAATACTGAAAGCCAGTGACTCACTACTCTTTTTTTGCACTTAGTTGGCATGGCACATTACCCATGTTTCCACTTCCCACTATAAAAAGACAAGCCTATTAAAGTACTTATTTATTGACATGTGCTAAATATTCTGCATCACTGGTCCTACATCAAGAAGTGCTATGAAAAAAAACCCCAAGATGGCAGCATAGGTAAACACCGGAAATTGCTGCTTCGCACAACCACTTCAAAAATACAACTAAAAGACAAAATGGACATCATCCAGAACCACAGGAAGGCTGGCTGAGTGGAAATTCTACAATTAGAAGGAAAGAGAAAAGCACACTGAGACTCAGAGGAGGTGCGGAAGTAAAGTGCAGAGGTAC
>NW_005364225.1:363545-367277 GCF_000412655.1 Myotis brandtii
GGGGCCTCTTAGGGCAGGGCTGAGGATCAGCCATAGCTGCTTGCTCCGCCCCTCCACCCTGCTGAGACCCTGCCCCACTCAAGCTGTGTGCAGAGGCTTTTGCATATGAAAGCCCTGGCCCTTTGCAACCTTGCAACCTGCTAACAACCTGCAGATGGGTCAGAGAGACCCAGAACTTCCAAAAGAAGGCCCAAGGCCCCACAGCAGCTTGCATTGCTTCACAGCTGGGCCTCATCTGGGCACCTCCAAACCCCAAACAAAGAAGAGGAATCTGCAGATCTCTCCATAGCTCCTGCTGGGTAGCCTCAGGCAGAGGCTAAATTAGCACCTCCTTAGAGATCCAAGAGCCAGTGTACCCAGTGGTCAGAGTGGGACCATCCAGATTACAACTCCTCAGATCCATAAGGGACACACTCAGGGGGCAGACTCAGTGAGCACCAAAGCCCCACTGAAGCAAGTCTTGCCCCATAAGGGTGTCTCCAGCACAGAAGTTCTCCCACTGTAGACACAGCTGATTCTCACAGCCAATTGGCCTGGAGGTCAATTCCTCCCAGTGATAACTACAACAATCAAGGCTTAAAAAAAAAGCAACAAACCAACTGGTGCTTTGATATTTGGTGAGTTTTATTAACCTGGAGTCCAATAAGAATCATCCACACTCTATGAAGCCAGGTTCTCAAAATTGGTCTGCATTCTCTCTCTTCAGAAAAAGTAGAAGAAACAAAACAAAACCTTTAAATCTATACTGCATTAACTCATTCCGAAACAATAAAAAGAACACATACAAGGCTTAGAATACAACACGAGAACTTTGTATAGGTTATACATGTCTTGTTTTAATCTTAATCAAATGAAAAGAAAATGATAGAAAATAAATCTTTTTTTTTTCTCAAAAGGGTATAGAGGAGATAAATAATGAAAAAATGAAATAAAGGAAATTAACGTTAAAAATAAAGCATAAAACATTTTAAAGTAATAAAATATTATTAACAAATCAACCTATAAAATATTTAATTCAAATTTGAAATCAAGACTAGCTAATGAAATTTTAATGTGTTTGTTTCTAATGAATCATTTGCATTGTCATTGTTTAATACCTCCAGATTTACTTTCTGTTTCTAGAAACTCAGTTGACACTGCTCTTCATGAGACAAAAGTTTCACATAGAAGTCAATTGAGACATATTTTCAGCAACTCTAGGGCTACCAACATATTTTTCTGTCTCTCCTTATATCATTGAATGTTAGGGTTTGTGTAAATAGTACCAAATAAAAAAATAATTTGAAAATCCCCCAAATATCCTTATCTCACTTATTGATGAGTTCATCTTCATGTCACATGTGAAATTTTACAGTATACTAAATATCCCTATGCACACTTGCCTATTTCTATACTCTGAAATATCATTTTATGTTCTTCTCATTGGTCTATTCCTGTGGCAACACATACATTTTAAAAACATATTTTTATTGATTTCACAGAAGAAGGGAGAGGGAGAGAGAGATAGAAACATCAATGATGAGAGAGAATCATCGATCGGATGAGGGATCGAGCCCACAACCCAGGCATTTGCCCCTGGCCAGAATCGAACCCGAGACCCTTTGGTCTGCAGGCCAATGCTCTATCCACTAAGCCAAACCAGCGAGGGCAACACATACATGTTATTATTATAGATGAATAGATGCTTTGACATCTGAATTAGAAAACTGTCATCTTGGTTTTGTTGTGGTTGTGTGTGTGTGTGTGTGTGTGTGTGTGTGTGTGTGTGTGTTTTAATTCTAACTCAAGGACATGCTTAGAGAGAGAAAGAGAGAAAGAGAAACATCAATGTGAGAGAGAAACATGGACCAGCTGCCCTTTCCATGCTCCTTGATTAGGGATCAAACTGGGCAACCATCAGCGCATGGAAGATGCTCAACCAACTGAGCCACTCAGCCGGGGCTTTTTTGTGTGGTTATTTAGTTACACTTATAGGCTTGATGTGACTACATATATTTTCATTGAGAATACACTGGTGCCTGACCTTTATGGCATTTGCAATCTCATGGGGGGAAAAATCTATGGTATAAGTAAATGATGCTGCTGTTAGGATAAGCTGGGGTGCATGGAAATTTATAACAAGGGAACTTTACTTTTTCTGGAGTGGCAGGAGGAAACGGATTAGGGAGTTCTTCTTAGAGAAAGTGATATTTTACCTATGACCTGAAATGAAATTGCCAAGACTTCACAATCACGATGTCTAGCACCTAGTTTATGTTAAATATTTATGGTAATTATTAGAAGTTAGTTATAAAATTGTGCATTTGTGTGTGGACTAATGAATGGAAACATATGAAAAATAATGTTTATGATGTAATAATGTACGACAAAATATGGAAAGTAGGGGATTGCACATGACGCATACATTAAACTGAAAGAAGAAAGTGCTATGAGTGAAGAAGAAGAAAGGGAATCATTACTTAACGTGAGGCTGGGGCAGCTATTAAAGCTTAGGTTGAACCTTTGAAGCTGTCTTATAGATTTTGGTATTTATCCTCAATAAGATGGAGTTACAGTGGCCTGGCTGGTGTGACTCAGTTGGTCAAGTGTGGCCCCGTGCACTGAAAGGTCACTAGTTTGATTCCTGGTCAGGGCACATGCCAAGGTTGCAGGTTCAAACCCCAGTCAGGGTGTGTGCAATGATTCTCTCTCACATTGATATTTCTCTCTCTCTCTCTCTCTCTCTCCTCTCCCTCCCTCCCTCCCTTCCGCTCTTTCTAAAATCAATAAAAACAATAGTATAAGAAGAACACAATACCATATAGCAATCATTTCACAATGTATACATATAATAAATCATCATATTATACATCTTTTATTTTTTATTTTTTTAATATATTTTATTGATTTTTTTTTTGCAGAGAGGAAGGAAGAGGGATAGAGAGTTAGAAATATCGATGAGAGAGAAACCTCGATCAGCTGCCTTCTGCACACTCCCCACAGGGTATGTGCCCGCAACCAAGGTACATGCTCTTGACCGGAATCGAACCTGGGACCCTTGAGTCCACAGGCCGACACTCTATCCACTGAGCCAAACCAATTAGGGCTATACATCTTTTTAAAAAATAATCTTGTACAGCCTAAATATATACAATCATTTGTCAATCGTACCTCAATAAAGCTGGAAAAAACACAGTACCATATACAACTTCTCCAAAACAATAATATTCTTAGATATAAAAATGCACAAAGTATCTGTCTGCTGAAAATTACATAATGCTGATGAAATAAACCAAAGACCAAAATGAATGGAGAGCATAGTAAATATTCAACATAGTAAAGATGTCACTTCTCCCTAAATCAATCTATAAGTATCATGTTTTTACTATCAAGACCACAGCAATGATTTTGTATAACAGACAAGTTTATTCTGAAATTCATGTGGAAAGGCATAGTCTCTAGGATAACTAAAATAATCTTGACAAAGGAGAATAAAGTGGAAGGAATCGGTGTACCTGACTTCATGACTTATTATATGTAACATTAATCAAGACAGTGAGGCCCTAGCTGGTTTGGCTCAGTGGACAGAGCATCAGCCTGTGGATTGAAGGGTTCTGGGTTCAATTCTGATCACAAGCACATGCCCAGGTTGTGGGCTCCATCCCCAGTAGGGGGTGTACAGGAGGCAGCCGATCAAGGATTCTCTCTCATCATTGATGTTTCTCTCTCTCTCTCCCTCTCCCTTCCTCTCTG